>NC_040886.2:12766142-13001142 GCF_900634795.4 Betta splendens | reverse complement strand
TTCTACTGGGTCACTCCTGTCGTTTGTGCACTTCAGCGCCGGCCTGCACGGACAGATCTCACCTCCCCTAACTCGCCCTTTCAGTTGTTTTAAGCATCTGGTGAAAACCGATGTGACTTCTCCCAATCAGGGTTCAAGTGAGCGTTATCTGAATGGTAACAAAATGAATATGAAAAACAATAAGTAATAATATTGTTTTTTCTCTCTTCTGTTCACATTTGACTGTTCAGTGTGTATGTACTGTATGTGTGTGCTCGGTGTTCTTGTGTTGGGTTTCTTTCTTTACGACGCCGTGATAAGAAAATTCCTTCTGTTTTTGAAAAACTTTATGTAAATATCATCGGTGAAAGTTGACATTTGTTGTGCGCCCGTTTCCCCCATCGCGCCGCGCGAGGCGACGGGGAGAGCGGCGACGTTCATGGGTAACAGTGGTGATGTTGATAATGCTGAAGCTGATTATAACTGCCCTTCTTGAATAAGGGCTTTTGATGTCCGCTGTATTTTTGTTGGGGGCGTTGTGAGGTCGGGGCAAGAGCGAGAAAGGGAAAAAAGTGGTACCCAACACATCCCAGGCACACTGTAGCAACACTGCCACCCCCCACACACACACACCTCGTGGAAAAGGCCTGAGCTCCCAGGACTCCTCCCTGTGGAGCCTCTCTGCCCCGGTCACTTGGCATGGCGGCTCACCCTGTCGGCTTATGGGCTTGGGGATTTACTGTAATGCCATTGTGTTCGCCGGGATTGGCCCTGTCCTGACACTGATGATGCCGTCCTCATTGAATCCCGAGCCATTGTCGCCTCCGCCGGAGGCCGCGTGCGGGGACGAGCCCGTGCGGCGAGGAGGCGGAGGGACAATGCAAAGCGCCGAGTGCGACCCCGTAATAGCAGTTTCCACGCCCGCGAATCAGACTCTCGCTCGGAGAAAGACGCGTGATTAGGCGCCGCGGGCCGGCCTCGTAATGGGCCTGACTCTCGTTCAGTCGGATATTTGTAGGAACTCTCAAACTCCAGCAAGAAAAGCCCAGGATTAGTCAAATAGCCAAGCTGTAAACCGCCATATGGCAGACATAGTGGAAATAAGGGTTTTTAAGCAACGAAGCATAAGACTGATCTTTCCAAATGTCCAAAATATGTCCTGTGCCTTCTCAGCAGTCAAATAGCCATCCCACTGCCCCCCCCCCCCCCCCCCCCCCCCCCGCAGTGGTTCTGAGGTTTTAATGCACCTGTCTCTGCACCGTTTCCCTATTTTCCACATGGCGGAGCCCCGTGTGTCCGTCTGGGCCCGTGTGTGGCTTATCGGCTTCACATTACTGTTGGGGCCGTCTCCACCTCTGACAGGATACGCTACAGCAGATACTCCCAGCAGCAGGACAGAGGATACGCTCCCGTCCTCGCTGTAACATCATCCCTCACACGCGTCCCACGGGGGGGAAGCAAACGCACATACACACGACAACCCATCCCCACCTTTTCCCCCCCGAATCCAGATCCGTCCGTTTCCTCCTTCCCGCGATGCTCGCGCGTAGACTTTGCGACTCGGTTCGAGCGGCCTCCAGCTCGCAGACATTTTCAATCAGGTAGGTAAAAAGCAATATACTTTATCGATCTAACGCCATAACGCAACACGACTTACCGAGCCTGACGGCGACTCCTTTGCATCAAGGGATGTCGAGGGTAACACCCACCTTTCTTCTCCTCCTTTCTCAACTTGCCTTGACCCACCTCTTCAACAAAGAGTGCTCTAACTTAAAACACACAATTGTGATGTGTACAATCTAATTTCATGTATTTATTTATGTATTTTTGCCAACTTTGTATAGTGTATAAATATCTATAAATATATGAAAAATGACAGTACTGTATAGATTTTAGCTGCCTGGTAAGGTTAATAGTATATACTTGGTAGACTAAAAGAAAAAGCGTAGAGCTGTTCAAAAGCCAGTTATTGAGAACACGCTTTCTGTAAAACCCGGCACCACTGGCTCTTTTTATATCCTCCGTTCTGCTTTTGCTTTGTTTTTGTATTATAGCCAGTCGGGTCCAAACGTGTGTTGTTCCTCCTTCCGTCCGTCCGTTCGTTAATCGACTCATCTAGCTGTTTTTGGTTTTGCTCTTTCTTGACGAGACACAGCGAGGTTCTGGCAGCCAGGAGAGTGCAGTGGAACGCGGACTGGGACCCTGTGCTGTAGTGTGTGTATGTGTATGTGTGTGTGTGTGCGTGTGCGTGTGTGTTCTAGGTGTGCGTCGGTCCATGGTAGTGCTAGTGCTCTCTGTGCAGTGCCCCCCCCTATCTATCTTTCTCTCTCTCTCTCCCTCCCTCTCTCGCTCTCTCTCTCTCTCTCCCTCCCTCTCTCTCTCTCTCTCTCTTTCTCTCTCTCCCCCTCTCTCTCTCTCTGATGTAGTCTGTCATGTGACGCGGCGTGAGTCGAGGTGTGGGATGACTGTGTCCGCTGACGCTGGCAGATGCCCTCTCTCTCTCGGCGTCTCCTCGCGTCCACTGCCCACGCGGCCCCGTCCGATCACGTCCCGATCGTATAGATTCCCCACTTCCTCTGCTCGACGGTTCATCGCCCGCTAATGCATGCGCCAGCGGAGTCTCGTTTCGCCGTAATCCATGCCTCCTCATCTGCCTGTGACTCTTGGCCGTTAGCGGCTCTCGGCCTCGCTGCCGAGCGCCTCGTTGGTCTTTGCGGCGTTGCTTTCGCTCGGCCTCCGCTCCGTGCGGACCGAGGAGGAGGGCAGCTGCTGGCTCAGAGGGCAGCAACAAAAAGCAGCCATATTTAGAAGTCAAGCACAGACCTGTGACTCAGTTGTGTGTTGTGGCGGCCTCGCTGCCGCCCTGTTTGTAGCAAGAGCAAGAGAACAGCCTTAAAGATTGGACCAAATACACCAATAAATGTGGGATACGTGCATTTGTAGTGGACTGTGACCTTCCCTCACCCACTCCAGAGTTATTACTCAGTATTCTGATGTGTTGCTTGGTTGCTCTGTACATATCTGTGTAGTACTTCTGTTGATGTCCCTGTGTTAGCGTAGTAACGGGTTCTTTACTGGGCGGCCTCCGCAGACGCTCTCTCCCTCGCCTCGCATCCTCGAAAACTTCCAAACATTCCATCTCAATCTCAATTGCACAGCATTTCCCAGGCGTCCTCCTCCTGATCGAAGCGGCGAAAGGAACATCCTCCTCCGTAGCCATGATAATAACCACGGCGCCCGGAGCCAAGGCCCGCGCGTTCGCGCCTCTGCCCCCCCACGTCCGCCTTCGCGCCGCCCTCACCCGATCGCCCGCCCCCTGGGGGGGAGCGAAGGGTGAGGCGGGGGAGGAGGCGGCAGAGCCCTGGAGGGAGGCGCGGAGGCGCGTCCCAGCGGGTCGCCTCCCGGGCCCGGAGGGAGGGAGGGCGCGGGGGCGTCTCGAGGTCGAACCCAGTAGCACTTTGGTTTCGCGTTCCATGTTTTTTTAGCCTCTCCTGTTTTTTGGCCGAGCGGACTGTGATCTTACTGGTTCATTTTCTCGTTCTCCTCCACCCATCAGTGTTACAGAGTGTGCTGGGTGGACGGAGCCATGGAGCTGAGCTCTGATTTTGTTCCATATTAAAGACGCATTTTTACTATACTGGTGTCCAGAGGTTCATTGCCTGCTCTTTGTACTGTGAGGTCACTAGTTGTCATTTACTTTATATCGAACATGAATTTCTCAGATCCACTTTACTGATTTACACTGATATGCTGCTTTAGATGATTAACTGATTATTTATCTTAAATAACTGTGAACCCTCTCATCTGAAAGTTACGATAATGAAAACTGTGACATGAGCAAATGTAAACTTTCACCATAGAAACATCACTAGCATTGTCACCGTCAGCATATTGACAATCTTAACCCAACAGTAATAAATTAAACTGTGGCGACTCAGACGAGGAAACGCTGATGGACACTTCTACAAAAGAGATTCCAGTGCACTGGAGGCTCCAATTAATCCACAGGAGCTGAGAGTAACCACTGATGTCAGTTTGTCCTAAAACCATCGGATGGGGTTGGGGTCACGTCCTCGAAAACACTGTCAGGCTGAGAGCGGGGGTAATAAAACCAAAGCACAGCGGTTGTCTGAAATATTATGTCCTGTAGTGTTCAACCTCCCTTTAAAGCTGCAATAACTAACGTTTTATGCTTTTTCTAAGAAAGTGGATGTAAAATGAGACCAGATGTCATTTCTCTCAGCTGTTCTTTTAAGTGCCTGGGACGCATATAGACCTCCTGCTGATATTCCAGCGAGGGTGGGCATTTATTCCGCTCCACGGCTCGTCCAGCGGCCTGTCCGTCACATAGTGGCCGCTAGAAAACAAGCACATACTGCCGTTTCAAACGTGTAAAGCACGGGTGAGTCCTGAGCCAGAAACTGAAAAAGCAAAAGTGCAGTGATAGTGAATACTCTCATGGTATAGTATATTACACCAGTCGTACCAGTTGTAGTGGGACTTCTTGTGTGTTTGAGTGAGTCTCCACTTTAACAACCAGAGATCACAGCGCTGAGGCCGGAGCCCACGTATCTGCCACATCGCGTTCCTACAGCTGCTTTTAATGTCAGCTGAGCGCACGGGCGCATGCACTATAATTAAACGGGAATGTCATTAATTAGGAGCGATAATGAGGCAAATGAATTTAACTTACCACTATTTGCTGACAGAGGCCATAACTTGCGATTGTTGTTATTGCCTGTGAGAGCAATTAAAATGTATAGCGGAGGATTTGTGCTTCTTCAAGCACATTAGCCGTCATGAAGACAAATGAATCACGCGGCTTCATGCGCGCTACATGCAGCGCTCAGCAATCTTTCAATGAGTTTTCCAAGATGGCGGCCCCCGGACTGTTCAAACACTGGGGTTTACTCTGCTTGACCTCGTGCTCTTCAGCTACGCTGCGTTAGCTTTGTGTTTCAGGTCTAATCCATCAAATCTAGAACGCATTCAACAAATAAAGGTATTTCATGCAACGTCGACAAGATGGTGAAATAAATTGCATTTCTTTCATTTAATCTCCTCCTCAGAGTTACAGAATAGGCTGTCTTCTACGTGTCAGGGTTTCGTATGTGTCTGGACCTTAAACGTCTCGCTCTGTGCCCGGATCCCCCTCTGCTCATCACAGGCCGCCTCTTTAACATTACATGCACCAAAGCCGACTGAAACTCAAAATGGAAAGAGATGACAGTGCAATTTACTCCACGCCGTCCGTGCAAGCTTTGCCTATTAAGTACTGAAGTTAAAAAAAAAGAAGGCAGGGGAGGAGATAAGACAGAGAACAGTGAAGCGGTGAAGCAGAGAGCACCTCAGAGACCTGACACACAAAGAGGAGTCTCAGCACCTGAGCTGCGTCCCTGTGTCTGTGGAAATATTAATTCCATGCTACTTCGCAGCGCGCACAGAAGCGGGTTAGTGAACCGTCAGAGAGACCGCCGCGCGTCTCCTCGCGGAGCAGCAGCGCATCAGGAGCAGGACACGCGGGCGAGCGCTCATCCGGCCAGGCTCCCGCAGACAGGGGCCAGACGGCTGCGGGCAAACCAGGCGCATCAGCCCGACGGGAGACCCTGCTTGCATCACCTCCGTCTATTTTTAGCGCCGCTGCACCCACCTTTTTTCACCGTCGCAGCTCCCTCTGTTGTCTCGAGTGCGCGCCGTGGAAACATTGGCTTCCGTGCCTCCCTCGCCACTGTCATCGCCATCAAAAGCCTTTATTATAGCCGAGCTGCAGCGCACGCTCCGGTTACGCGTGAATTATGCAGATGCAGAACAAACAGCGGCGGCTGTGCTGCAGAGATGAACAATCAGAGGCGAGCTGATAGACCGCAGGTTCTCATTTCAAACAACGCGGAGCAGGTGCTTCCACTGATCCGCTCCGCCTGTCTGACTCAGCCTGAAGTTGTTCTAATGAGTTAAATCATCTGGTGTCATCTTGAGGTAGAGTAGAAGTCTGTATCTGCTCTAATAGTGCACAGATCCCTGCGTTTATATTTAGCAATGCCAATAATGTGCACATTGTGTTTAAGAGAAAAGAGGCAGGAAATGAGACTGTCACTTTCAATGATGCAGGCGTTTCCCTGCAGTTATTTTTTGGAGAAGATAATGAGCAGTTCCAGAAAAGGAAGAAAAGGAGAAAAAAAACCCTAAACAAAGCAACAGCTTGCTAAAGACGGCTCCGCTGACTGCCAGCGTTGGACAGATGGAGGGAAGACAGGAAGTGAGGAGTGATGTGGCAGAGGTGAAGCTGCAGCCTGAGTCCAAGACCGGAGATGAAAAGACGAGAAATGGAAAGTGGGCGCTGGAGGAAAGGTGTGGGTTTAAAGCACGGCGGCTGGAGGCAGCCACAAAGGATGAGCAGGAAAAACCCAAGTTGGGTTTCAGACAGTCGGGATAGTTTGGAGTCCTGTCTTGGGATTAATTAGAAAGACTGTCTGTATAAGCAGCTCAGACGCTTTCCTGGTGTCCTAAATACATCAGGAGCTGAACATCTACAAGATTCAAGTGAAGTGTGTGTGTGTGTGTGTGTGTGTGTGTGTGTGTGTGTGTGTGTGTGTGTGTGTGTGTGTGTGTGTGTGTGTGTGGGACTGGTAACTCCCTGTCGTCTATGTACACTTTTATGAAGACGTCATGCAAATTTCAAGCCACCCGTTATTTTTACATAAGCCCACAGCTTTCGGAGGCTGGGACGCACTGTGGCGTCACACTGCCCTCCAGTGGACGCACGGAGGCGTTGTTCTGCAGCCGAGGAGAACTGGGGAAGCTGTACAATGTAAAATAACAGTATAACTGAGAGGGACATTGTGCATATTACAGCATATAAAGGCATTCTTCTTCTTCTTCTTCTTCACATGCTAATTTAATAAATGAAATGAAGACATAAAGTCTTAGAAAGCAGGGACTCAGTAAGTGCACAGTGTCATCGAGAACGCAATAGAAACACATGACTGTTGAGTAAATGAATCCATAACTGTAAACGTTTCTACTGTGTTGTAATGTTTGGTGGATCTTCCTCTCTGGACGTTCAGTTGTTGGCTCCTCTATTTTGCCCTTGTGCTGAATCTCCTAGCAACAGAGACCTGTTTACCCACAAAAGCAGCGCAAGGGCGCGGAGGCGAGCGAGCGCCGCGGAGCTGCAGGTGCGTCCCGAGGGTGAGCGGAGTGTTCGTCTCCTGTGGCGAATTGTCTTTTTCTGGGGGAGCTTAAAGAAAAATAGCTGTGAGTGAACTCTCTCCTCCAGGCATTTCCAGTCACCTCCTTAGAAAGTTTACTACGGTTCGAGCAAGAAACCAAGGAGCTCTGACTTGTTTGTTGCCTTTGTTTGGCTTCTCAGCAGGGAAGGATGGTCACAGCGACTGGCAGCAGGGAGAGAGTGCCCAACACCTCCTACCAGGAGTCTTATTGTGAAAGGGTGCACGGTGAGGGGTGACTTTTACTTGAATGCGGTACAAACAGGCAGCTTTGGTAGTAACATTAACGTTCTGTCCATAGACCCACACAGGCTGAACTTCACGTCTCACCTCACACGCGTGACCGGGACCGGCTTCACAGCCAATCAGAGGCCGGCTGTGTATTACAGCCCCGGCCTGGACCGCGCTGACAACCCTCAGCTTGGGTACGGGTCAAAGGTCATTGTTGTAAATGGCTGCTCAAGTGGAATAACTTAAATTAGCTGCCTCTCTTTTTCAAACTGGACACGTTGTTGTTTTCCTCTCCAGACTCGTGTTGTCTGACAGTTTCGTGTCTCAGACCAAGCGACATTATCAGCCTCGCTCCCAGGTGTTTTTCCCGGGGTCTTTGCCGAACATCCTCAACAAACCTCGCCTCAGCGGGTTCCATCAGCTGTGGAGCCGCTCCAACGCAGCATCTGTGGAGGAGAGGGTAAAAACAGCCGCCTCTGATTTTTAGGCGCAGTGGCATCCTTTTAAAAATCTCTCCGATCTCACCGTGTTTGTAGACTCCACAGCGACGATGGCCTGCGTCCAATCAGCTCACGGCAGCAGGTAAAACAAGGCTTCTACCGCTCTATGCAGTTTTGAGAGCGAGCTGTTTGTGCAGTAAAGCTCCTCTTGCTCCAGCGTCACTCAACAACGTGAGGATCGGTCCTAAAGGAGACACTGGCTTCACTACAGGCTCCGACCTTCAGCTTTACACGTTCCAGGAAAAACACATGTTTAGTGTGAGTACTCTCATATATCTATATGCCATCAAAAACACAAAATTAGCAATTTTACATACAGCATCTTGCGATTCATGATTTCTGCTGCTGAGCTGTTTTGTGTGGTTCAGGCGGAACCTCGCCGGACTCCCAGCTCGGTGATGAGTGCCGACTTCCTGCCACCGTTGTCTCTGCAGGTTGGTCCTTCTGTTTCACACTGAACACACGAAACACAGACGCGATGCTACAGCACCTGAGATGTGACGGCGTCTCTCTCTCCCCGCCTCCGAGGGCACGGAGGCGATCCCGAACCTGAGCGGCCGTTCTCGCAGGGAATCGGGATTCGCTCCGGGGGCCGCGGCTCCAGTGGGCACGGACCCCCCCCTCGGCCGGGCCTCGCCTCCGCTGTCACCGCGGTCCGAGCGCGAAGCAGCCACGGAGAGGAGCGTGGGAAAGAAGGTGTCGCGTGCGTCCTCATAGCTCAGCGCCGGGAGCTGCTTTGCTCTGGTTTCAAATCTGGTTTGTGTGGTTGTGTCTTTAGGAGCCCACGGGGTTTCTAGTCAATGCACCCAGCTACCAAGCTTTTCCCAGTCCTCCCTCTGATAAGTCACGCTTCATCACTCAGTATCAGAGCAAGTAAGTACAGGGGGTGTAGTGGGAGGAGCTTAAAGAAGGACAGATGATGTTATTTCACTGGTTTGTGAGTTCGAATACGACTATCAAATCAATGCAAGCTGGATTTTGCAGGTTCTGTCATTGTGATGATGTTGAACAGCTGAGATCAGCTCACGTCATCAGCGCCCACATGGACAGCGGCTACAACCATCGGAATGTGAACAGGTACGTCCACGCCGCCAACCTCTATGAACCCAGGCAAGCAAGCGTCGCCGTCGAATCACAACCCGCTGCTTCTCCTCAGGTTCCTCATCAGGGGCTGAAACACACCCGAAACATCTGGACGTCTACTCGCAAGCAAAATAAATGGAGAGTCCTTAATATGATGATAGCTAGTTATTGTGTGTCTCTATTATCTGCCAGTGGATCGTAGAGGGATTAATGTGGTGACTTTGTGATTCAGAGCGTTTGCTGTACTACATTACTCGTCCCTAAAAACCCCTAATCGCTCTCTGTCTGTGTTGTTTACAAGAGGCCTGTCAAAACTCGGCTAATTTTCATGCCTTTGTCGAGCTCTTTGTGTCTGAGCTGAAAGGCTGCCAGTCACAGAACCGTGCGAAAGCCCGCGCAAGAGCGAGGGAGGAGGATGATGCATTGTCTGTACGCACCTCGCTGTCTCTGACCTACAGAGAATGAGAGGAGTGTAAACTAATGAGCAAAATAATTACACTCAGAGTGAGCGCGGCACCGAGTTCCCCCCGAACGTCTGCAGAGTGTCAGGCGCCTTCGCCACCCAGCGCTGGGCAGGAGGGCGGGGGGGGGGGGGGGGGGGGGAGGAGAGCGGCTTCTCAGTCCAAACAACACAGAGGAACTGACGCGGCCAAAGTTTATGTGGTGTCAGCAAAAGATGGAGGAGCTTTACAAACTGTAATGGAGGGTTTTTACAGTCACATTGTCAGTGAGACCCAGATGATGAATCCTACTGACGTCAGTGATGTGTCCTTTAATTTCCATAAAGTTTGGTAAAGTTTTATTTCAACCTGTTAGCCATGCTAGCCTGTTTGCCTGGGAGACATGCTAGCCTGTTAGCCATGCTAGCCTGGTAGCCATAGTGGCCTGTTAGCCTGGTAGACATGCTAGCCTGTTAGCCATGCTAGCCTGTTTGCCTGGTAGACATGCTAGCCTGTTAGCAAGCAAACTACAGTAAGTCTTACTCATGCTGGACATTAGAAAGCATGTTAACATTTAGCTTGTGCCTTTAGACTAAATAGGGAATTAATGGTAGCTAAACTTAATGATTGATTGAGGGATTATTCTACCAACAAAACCAGATACATATAAGTTCATTGATATGGTTTTATCTGTATCTTGTGCCATTTATTTCTAAAACCCTAGAAAATCCGCTGCTTGTCACCCGTTCCCCCAGCCGGCGCAGGAGTCGACACCCGCCGCCACACCAGTACGAGCATCAATATTTCAGCGCTGAATAAATATTTCACTCTTTCAATGAGATGTGAGAAAAAGATACGCGGAGAGAAGGAGGATTGGATGACACGCGAGCCCCGCATGAATAATGGGTGCAGAGATGAGAGGAGGACAAGGGCCGGGCCTGCTTCCCGTCAGAGGCCGAGGCTAGGGGAGGTGTAGCCGCCGACAGAACGACGTGCACAAAGGTCCCGGCAGCCGGGTCTCTGGGCCGCAGGTGGCTTCAGGTGTGTCACGGTCTTCGCCGGCCTCCCTATGGACTTACCTTTTATGGTGAGGCTCCCCAGGTATTCATCGCTCTAATCATCCTGCTCCATCTTGGCACCGACACCCGCAGCACTGCTTACACAACGCCGACCCGGGCGTCGTGTTCAGCGTGTCATAAATATTTTGTAAATTTAAATCCAATACACATGTTTACATGCGCACGGGGCTTTTAAAAATAGCAGCGGGTCCGACTGAGGTGCACTGACAGGCACATTAAACAGACGCCGACGGTGAGGCGTGGAAATACCACTCGCAGACACAACTTGGTTCCCAAACTCCGCAAGAAGCGTGTTTCCATAAATGACCGACTCGGACCTCATCATCACAGACAGTATTTACTGATGGAAGACTTGGGCTCATGTGTACACTCAAAACAAATACACTGTAAATAGAATGCAGCCCCTGCACGCACACAGTCCACCCGAGTCCTGCTCCGATTTGGACCTTGCAGCCGGTTGAGATGGGATCACAGTCTTAATGCCCGGCTTCATTTTCACAGTTACAACACATTAGAAATTAGCAGCATAGCTGAGAAAGGCCCACCCGCACCCACCTCCACCCGCCGGCCCCTCATGCTCCCTCATCCTGCCTCCCTAAATCGCACAGCTCCTGCTGGTCCTCGTACTCATAGTCCATCTGAGCCCTCTCGTACTCCAGCTCCTCACCCTCGTACTCAAACCCCTCTCCTTCGTATATCATCTCCTCCGTCTCATATTCGACAGGCTCTTCATCGTACTCCAGCTCGGCACCGTCGTACTCGGTGACTAGCGGCTCCACGTCCCCCTCTTCCTCCACCTCCTCCCCCTCCGTCGCCAGGGTCCCTTCGTCCTTACCGTCCACCTCCTCTTCTGTGGCCTGTTTCGAGCTGCTGTTCTTCAGAATTCCGTGAATCACCGGCTCCTCTCCCGCCAGAGCCAGCTCCTCTGCCTCCTGCTCTGCAGCCTTGCGCAGTCGCTCTTTCCGGGCCTCGCGTATCTCCAGGAACTCTGCAGCCCCCTCCCCGACGATCAGCACTTCATCGCGAACTTCGGGCGGCTCCTTGATCGGGTTGTGGTCGTAGGAGAACAGGCGCAGGGCCCGGAGGCGCCTCAGGCTGGGGAGCTCTGATATCTTGTTGCGGTCCAGATCCAGGATCTCCAAGCCCTTCATGCGCAGCAGAACGCTGGGGAAGGTCTCGAAGCGGTTTGTGTAGAGCCATAGCCCCCGCAGAGCCTCCATACGCACCAGGTCGGGAGGCAGCGTCTTCAGCCTGTTGTCTCCTATCTGCAGGGACTTGAGGTGGGGCAGGTCGTACAGCTCCTTTGGGAATCTATGGAAGTAGTTGCTCTCGATCCACAGGCAGCGCAGATTCTTCAGATTGGAGATTTCAGGCGGGAGGCTCATCAGCCGGTTGCTGCCCAGGTACAGGCGGGTGAGTTGGGTGAGCTCGCAGACGGCTAGCGGGACGTCTTCCAGCTTGTTGAAGTCGAGGGCGAGCGTCCGCAGGCCGTGGAGCTGGGAGATGCTGTCGGGCACGGTGCGGATGCTGTTCCCGCAGACGTACAGCTTCTCCAGGTGCATCAGCCCGCACACGCGCGTCGGCAGGCGCTTGAATTTGCGGTAACTCAAGTCCAACACAGGATCTCCGCTCTCCAGCAGCTCCTCCACGCCCATTGGGAGCTCTTCCTCCACTTCCTCCTCTGGTTTCTTCTTCTCCTCCTCCGTCTCCTCCTCCTCGCCATCCTTCCCCCCCTCGTCTTCTTCGTCTCCTTCCTCCTTCCTGGAGGAGTTGCCCATGCTGTGGCCTGCAGCCCCTGACTCCTACGTGAGTCAGGACAGAGTCATTTGATGCTGTAGCGCCTGTGACAAGTTAGCCCTTCGCTTGGGGGCTGCTGTTGTTTCATGGCTGAACCCAAACAGCAGTGTAACGTGCGCCATTTAACGCTCCTGCAGCCATTCCACAGCAGCAGTCAGGTGTCTCTTTGTCCCTTCATCTACTTTTTTAGTAGAAAATACCAAGAGTATTTATCGAGCGGTGGAGTTGCAATAATAATTGTAATAGTAGTGGTAATAGTAGTAGTAGTAGTAATAGTAGTAATAGTAGTACTGGTAGTAATAGTTTTGCTGGTAGTTCTCAACAAAGTGCAGCTGAATCTTGAGTTGAATTCTTTCAGTCCTTACCCTTCCTCCTCTCTTCTTCTCCTCCTCCTCCTCCTTAACTCCCTCCAGGCTTTTAAGAGAAAGATAATGCGCAGCTTCTGAGGTCACTTGTTCATGTGATCCGGTTTCTCTCTCTCTCTTCCTCAAACCGGGATGAAGTGCCCCTTCAAGACTCTAAATATCCAGTTTGCTGCCGGGAGCCGCCGTGTGTGTGCGGCTCAACGACCTGCCCCAAAGAAACACACACACACACACACACACACACACACACACACACACACACACACACACACACACACACACACTGGTCACGCAAGTCCGTCCGGTAGTTGACGCCGCTGCCGCCCGTCAGAGGCCGACGTCTCCCGGAGAGATAATCCGCACCGGGGAAGAGAACGGCGCATTGTGGAACAGCACAGCGCAGACGGGCTGACCGACTCGCTCCATCAGTGTGAAGGTTTACATTGACGAGCTGCCTCCCTCCCCCTGGAACCGGAACGGGGGCTTTGACATCACATGGCCAAAGCGTGTGCGCGCGAAACTAGACTAGTGTCAGTGACTCCTACGTGCGTGTGTTTAACACTAGTTTTAAAACTACAGTATAATAGCACCGTTGTTGACTCCACAAAACCCTTTTTGTAGTTATTAGTTTTATTGATTTTTTTTTATTACAACACTTCTGTGCATTTTACGACGGTAATGACAAAAGCTGACTCGCACAGTCGTGGCCACGTATCTAGAGTATGCTTTAAATTTATTAAATAAATTTCTGAAAGTCTCTTTTGTTTTAGTTACATTGCAAATATCAAACAATTTACAGCCTATACATCTATAACAATCTATAACAACAACAGTTTTATTCTGTGTTCTGTAACCATTTACTAAGTAACTGTAGATTTGAAGTACTTCACGTTGCATTTCACCTTTGGATACATTATACAGTAATAATTTGACAGTTATTTGATTTGCACATTATTTTGATTACTTTTCCCCAAAAATGTCAATGACTAATGTCTAAAAGTGTAAATTACACTGTAATGCAGTTATTAAGAGACACTCACACCACTGTCACAAAGGTCACTGGAAAATAGGTCACTTGTATTTTAATCAGTGAGCGTGCAACCTTTGCACTGAGACCTGGAGACGTGTAGTATGTAACTATACACTATGAAACCGGGAAGAAGTACCTGTGTCCAGCTACATTATGTTGAAATCAACTTTACTGAATTGGCACAACTATAGTCAACACAAAAACTACTGAAGCACACAATGACACAAATACTACTCATAATAACACTAGTAATAAGTCAAATGTCTGGAGCATATAATGCTTTTTGTTTATGTAAGCTTTGTTCTGATTGCGGCTTTATTCATTCTATTTGTTTCCATTAAGTGTGTAAAAGTTGAAAGCCGAATTCTGAAAACCACCCCCACATTGTAAACACATAGTTATACATTAATACCTGTTGACCATGGACGTCTACGGTTTCCTGGACCTCCAAATGTTGGAACCCTGCGCTGCTTTGTGTCACACGTCCCAGACATGAGCTCTAGCAGCTTTTTATGGACCAAATTAAAGCAGTCACAGACACAGAGCAGACGCAAAGATAACTTCCAAACTGTTGCAACGCTGAAAGGACTCGACCTGAGACAAACGCTAGAACAACATGTCCTGGTCAAACTTTGCTGATGCATTCATAGGCAGTGTTTGACCGTCTTCTGACCATGGATTGAAGTGTGGTACATCCCAAATACATTTATGTACTGGAGATTTTAATTATTATTGCATGTTTTATTTTTCTCAACTAGGTTTCATATTTAAATGTTTTTAGTTCATTTACAGTTAAAACACACTTTTATCAATTAGCAGCATCAAAACAAATTAATAAATTATACTTACTGTACAACATACTGTAGTACATTATTAACAGTAATCAAGAATAATAATTTATTCATAATACTGTGCCACTATATCACTATACTCTGTATGTTGTACTATAGGTATATATATTTGTTATTATTGTTTATGTCTATGCTCCAGCAGCCCTGTGACATGGTTGGATAATGGATGGATGGATTCAAAAGATGTGAACTCTTCCTCCAACACAGTGAGCAGCGCGTTACTTGTTGTAAAATCGTCCTCTCTTATTTTTTACATTGCGTTCCAGATGCTAATATATTTTTGTCTCAGGCACAGATGGTGCAAAGATTATATCGACGACTAATCTGCAGAAAGTGATGACATTTGGGGGTGTTGTGTGTTTTAAAAGCGAAACTCTTCCTACTTTATTAAATACTTGACAAGAGCAGCAGGTTTCCTGATTGACAGTGTGTTTTGTCGGTTGTGATACTGAAGAAAAGCCTGGAAAAGCTGCTGGGGTCAGACGTGCGGCGCTTCTGTCAGCCTAATGAGCTGTGGCAGAGGAAGCGGACAAACAGGGAGACAGGCCACACGCTGCTTGAGGATAATCCTGTCTGATATGCTGAGGAACAAAAGCGCTGATTTGCAAATTTCTGTATCGCATTGAAATGACCCTGAAATGACACAATGGACTGTAAGCAGCCGACAGACAGAGACCTCGGGATGAATGTGACCGCTGAATGCAGGAGGAGGGAACATGTGGAAAACAAACAGCAACAAAACGTACATGTTAACGCTTATATTTCATCTGATAGCAGGTGGAAATGCTTCCGTTTTCCATGTGGGTTAAGAGGCTCTGATGTCTCATGTCGTGACACCTGCTCTCGCATCCTTGGGGTCAAAGCAGGATTTTAAACAGAGCTCATCTGCACCATCTGCTGGTAAAACGGAGGAAACATCAACAGATACATTCATAATACAATTTCCCGACAAAACCACTGCCCTCGTGAATATTGTTTGGTTATAGATGACGTCACACCCTCACCTGGCTGCTTGTCTGCAAATATTAAAAATATTGATCTCAGCGAATAGTGAAAGTAAAAACACAAGCCGAGGGCAGAGAAGACTCCGTGTGCACTGTACACTAATATTAAAGTGTATTATTTGTTTCGTTTTGGGGACAAGCAACAGATGAAAAACGACTGGAAACGTGTGAAATCGGCAAATAAATGTGCATCAAATGACATTCAGAGTAATACGTCTTTTGTGCCATGCGCGCATTTAAAAAACACATTTCTGATGAGTCCAAGTAAATTTATCGGACTGCGGATCTGAACTAAGACCTCGCGCTCTGTCGAGGTGCACATGGGCTATCGAGGAGCTCCTCCAGATAAGGCCACAGGCGTCGCTCTAATGACCAGTTTATTGAGTCTATTGCGAGCAGCCCAGTCGATTCGTGATGTACTTGAAGCCGATTGGCCCAGAAACCCTCGAATGATCCGCTCGGAGTTTGCACTGAGGATAGGGTAACCGAGTCCATCATTATATAAGGGGATGGTGATGCTTTCAAGTGGACCCGAAGTGCAAACAAAGTCAGCCGGTGTGTTTATGCGACTGGGACCCGGGCAGAGCAACCGAAGCTGGACGAAGCTGTGAGTGTGAACCGAGCTGTTTGTCGCGCGCATGTTGCGGGATGGAGCCCGCGGCCGCCGTCCGTGCGTTTCGTCAGCTTAAGCACCAGCCAGGCCGCGCGATGCGCCCTTCGTGCGTGAAGCGACGCGTTTTGCGTTTTATTGTTTGACTGAACCGCATGCTGTGATGTTCCGAGACTCCTCGGCCTGTAGCTGCGCGCCTGCGCCTGCGCCGCAGCAGCGCGGCTCGTTTTGACGCTGGAAGTTTGTCGCCGACGCGGAGCGGTGATGTCCGCCGCGCGTCCAAGTTGGTCGTTTCGTCTCCAATTGCTCGTGAACGTGTTGCGCGTCTCTTTGTCTGAGTTCAGCCGACTCCTAAAAGCCCATTTTTTTTCTGCACAGTCACGTGTTGAGCAGCATTCTTCGCTTCCAGGTCCCAAACGCTGGTCGACGAGTCCTTTGTTAAGCAGGTGGAGCAGAGAGGATGGGAGGGGGAGGCCAACAGAAAGAGGAGGGGAAGTCCGACAGCGGCAAGGCTGGAGGGGTTTACACCTGGGAGGACGTGAAGACCCACAGCACCAAGACCGACCAGTGGGTGGTCATCAACAGGAAAGTTTACAACGTCACCGAATGGGCCAAGAGGCACCCGGGAGGATTCCGTGTCCTGTACCACTACGCAGGAGAGGATGCCACGGTAAAGACGTGTGAGCTGGGACCGTGTGTGACCACACATCACACCTAGAATGGAAGCATTCCATTGGATTCATTTATTGCCCGCAAACTACGCACAGTCAATATCACATGCTGCAGAGGTGGAAGAACTTACCAAAGTAAAAGCACCAAAAACAGCAAAAACTAACATCGTATCCTGTAGTACTATAGTTTACAGCTGACATCAGGGTAAAAAAAGGTTGCCAAGCAAAAGCGCTTGGCCCCTGACTGATAAATTATCAGCATTATTATTACTATTACATTATCAGATCGTTAACATTGTGCATTAGTGCACACACAGCCTTTAATGTTGTAGGCTGGTGAAGGCACAGTTCGTTGGAACTGCTGTATAAAGAAGCTGTGTCCAGCATGGAGATAAAGGTCAGAATAACCTTTATGACCGAGGAGGGGAACAAATAAAATACAGAGGATTTATTTGTCATAATAGCTTTTATAATAAAATCGGTCATTTATTTTATTTAATGCGAAGAATGCTGAATAATAACACATATTTTTTCCAATTTGCATTAGGCAGAATTTATTATCTCTATATTTATATTCTTATATTTTAGTTTTAACTTTGACTGTGCTGTAAGTAACAGTATACATTGTTTTTAGAATGAGATTTTCTCCATTTTTATACTACTCCTATAATAATTTATTTAGTGTTGCATTGGTACTTTTATGTATTTTTACTGGCTGAACATTCTGAGACAACATTAAGACTGATAATGAGGCAGAGGTTTCACTACAGCTGATCACCGACCACATTCTTCATCTCTGTCTTCCAGGAGGCGTTCAGCGCTTTTCATCCGGACCAAAAGCTTGTGCAGAAGTACATGAAGGTCGTGCAGATCGGAGAGCTGGCAGCAAGTGAGCCCAGTCAGGACCAAGACAAAAATGTGAGACCCCTTAGACTCGGATTAAAGCCTCACTCGTCATGTGTCATTAGACATCAAATGCAGATGATGAGACTTTTCTCGGGCGTTGAATAACTCCCACCTTTCCAATGCATCCCCATCTGAGCTTCACAGACCTGTCCTTCATCTTCTCTCAGGCAGCGGTTATGAAGGATTTCCAGGACTTACGCGTGAAGGCTGAGAACCAGGGTCTGTTTCGAGCCCAGCCCCTGTTCTTCTTCCTCCACCTCAGTCACATCATCCTGCTGGAGGTCCTCGCGTGGATGATGGTCTGGTACTGGGGGACAAACTGGATCCTGACGCTTTTGTGTTCAGTCATGCTGGCGACTGCTCAGGTGACTTATATTAATCAATATAAAAACATTATTATCGTGTAGTGCATTTTAAGTGTTTTTGTTGATGCGAACAGACGTCAAATTGCTTGGTTATTTGCAGTCTCAGGCCGGGTGGCTGCAGCACGACTTTGGCCACCTGTCTGTGTTCAAGAAGTCCCGCTGGAATCACCTCGTGCACCACTTCGTCATTGGCCATTTGAAGGTGAATGCGATTCCTAATTATACGCAGCTATTCTTGACATGAATGGCTCGTACGAATGCTAAATGGTGGTTTTCTTAGGGAGCCTCTGCCAACTGGTGGAATCACCGGCATTTCCAGCACCATGCTAAACCCAACGTCGTCCTCAAGGACCCGGATATTAACATGCTGAACCTGTTTGTGCTTGGAGAGAAACAACCAGTGGAGGCGAGTTTAACACTGACGCTGATTCTGATTCCTTTAACGTGTCGAGCGACCCGCTCTCGGCTGCTCACACAACCTGTGCATTCTTCCTCCTACAGTTTGGCATAAAAAAGATCAAAAATATGCCCTACAATCACCAGCACAAGTACTTCTTTCTTGGTATGTTTTCACAAGAGTCCTTCAAAATGAATGAAGCCATCAGTACTCGGCAGGAACCACTGATGCAGGACTCACTGGCTTCTGTTTCTTCTGTTTTTAGTGGCGCCACCTCTGCTCATTCCAGTTTTCTTCCACATTCAAATTATTCAAACCATGCTCAACCGCCGCTACTGGGTGGTAAGCTCCTCTCCCTTGTGTAAATAAAGCTTTTGTGTTTTGGCCCAGTGGATAAATATAAGCAGCTGATTTCAAATCCGTTTATTTAAGCAGCTGAAGTAGAAATGAGATGCTGGTGAACGTGCAGATAGAGTTGATGTTTGAGTCGTATTTACCCATTTGTCTTGTGAAGGATCTGGCCTGGTTCCTGACTTTCTATATTCGCTACTTCGTCTGTTATGTACCTGTGTATGGTGTAATTGGTGCAACTGCCCTTCTCTTCTTCGTCAGGTAAAAGAGCTGAAGGAATAATAATATAAGAAGAATAACCACTGCCTTTTAATGGCTACTGTAATAAAACTGGTGTGATATATTATTCTGGTGCAGGTTTATGGAGAGTCACTGGTTTGTGTGGGTCACTCAGATGAATCACCTTCCCAAGGAAATAGACTACGAGCGGCGCCAGGACTGGCTGAACATGCAGGTACCTGCTTTGTTTTGAAATGCGCGTTGACCTGCAGCTGCTGCTCAGGTTCCCACTCACACATCCTCCTGTCTTTAGCTGGAATCCACCTGTAATGTAGAGCAGTCCTTCTTCAACGACTGGTTCACCGGACACCTCAACTTCCAGATCGAACACCAGTAAGTCACAGTGTTGGGAAAGTTGATAGAGAGCCACAGAGCTCACAAACACGATACAATATTAAGATGGATGTGGTGGGTAGAGCTCCATCTGACGCGTCCTCTGCTCCTGTTGCCTCTAAAGCCTCTTCCCCATGATGCCCCGACACAACTACCACCTGGTGGCTCCGCAGGTGGAGGCGCTGTGTAAGAAACATGGCATCCCTTACCAGACCAAAACTCTGTATCAGGCCATGGCTGATATAGTCACGTACGTTATACAGCACTGTGATAGTGTAATTCCTTCTAGGCTTGTTTTGAGTGGTGTCTCATTTTCTATTGTCTGCGTTTTCAGGTCACTGAAATCCTCAGGGGAACTCTGGCTGGATGCATATCTCCATAAATGATCCGTTTCGTCCTAGAAGGAGTCACGTTTTCCTCTAGTCCTGTATCAAATTCATCTAGTTTGTTTGGTTTGAAATGCAGAATGGGAATAGTCTTTGCTTTTTAGGCTGGTGTTATAGGTGTTTTGATGTTGTGTAGCGCTCCTTTAGTGATCACACACTTTCTCAGACATCAGTAGTCGTAATAAGCCATGCAGTCATTGAAACTGACCGAGTTATTTAAAAAGCTGTTTTTGTTTCCTTGCCAAGTGAGTTCAAACTATGTAATTCTGTGAGCAAACAACTAATTTAATGTGACTGAGGGTTTAACATGTTGACAGCTTGTAATTTCTTATCAAACTTAACATTTTGTTCTAAACTACATTAATAAAGAAACTATGTTTCTACTAAATCCAGTAAAATTCATCCACTTCCAAACACAAGAAAATAAAGTAACAAATATTTATCAAGTTTATTTTGAAACCTTTTTTCAGGTTACACTACTTCCCAATTTATTTACAGCTTCTTTGAATGTTTTGCATAAATGCTCATTTAATTATCAACAGAGCAGATTTTCTTGCATATATGTCTTTGTCAGTGTAGCTTATGAAGCTGCAAAAAACACATGACAACACATCTCTCCCACTGACATTGAGTTCGTGCAGGATTGTTGTGAACTTCTCTACAGCTCAAACTTGCTTTGTTATTATAAACAGCAAGTGCCTATGTTAAAACCAACTAAGATGAGTTTTTTGATTTTCTTCCCCTGCAAACAGTGAAAATTATTGGCTAGATATCTGGAAATGTGTCACATATTCTGGCACAAGTTTAGATACACAATAGCTAAAATCGTCTTATTTACCAGGTCATAGTAGTAAATAGCTGCAATATTGACAAGGGGCATAAACATCAACATACTGCATATGTATATTCATGCGTGCTGTCCATGCACAAGTTCAATGACAGACTCATCCAAACTGTACAACATTTTACATGTTACACTACATTTCATACACAAAACTCTGTTTAAGGACAAATTTTTAATGAGACATTTAAAACAGAAGGATTGTAATTAGACAAGAAACCACTTGAATACATACACATTGCATGATACAAAATAAATATACAATTCAAATTTATACAACATTCTGTCGTGTTTTACTGTGGGTGATAATTAACAAAGGGCTGATTAAAGAAGGTGCTGCAGCCGTGGAGCTACGAGGAGGGAGTGTCTTTGCTGCCTGATTCGATCCTCTCTTGCCTCCGCTTCATGATCTCCTGCAACTCAGAGTCTCCACTTGTCTTCTGTAAAATAAGAACACAAAGAGAGTTAAAAAATGTTGCTACTGCAAAATTCCTAGGTCTAGATTCTAGTCTAGGATTTATTAAAATTCATCACCATGAGTTTAGTTGTGTAATGATTGAACTGCCTTCGCTTGTTATGACAGGACCTGTATTTTTGTAATTATACTGCGTGCATTCTGTACCCACTTGTATTAACATGCCCCAATAAACTGATCCATGTTGGTATTATTCAAATCTATTCAACAGTTTTGCAAACAAGTGTATTCCTTTGTGCGTTTTGACCTTCTTTGTCTGGCTGTGAATAAAACAGCTGTGTCAGCAGTTTGTGTGTTTGTATTCACAGGTGTGTGACTAACCTCCAGCTGTGTTTTCTGCACAGTGACCTGACAGTAGACGCGGCCGCCTTCCTCTCCACACACGGCCTTCAGTTCCTCTTTGTTGAGTGAAAACAGCTGGGCTCCGGTCAGAATCCCCAAACAATCAACCGTACTGCCAAAATCACAGACAGAGTTTGGTGCATGTTATTTATGCACATATGTACAATGTTGGTGTTCACACACTGGATCTGTTTAAATATATATTTTATCGATTTGAGTTTTATTTTGAAAAATCATCCGACTCGTCCGTCGCTGCCTCTGGACACCTGTCAAAGGCGCGACTCGGTCACGTGACACGACACTTTGAAAAGTTGAGAGCACAAGCTAGCAAAAGTGAGTAAAACAGCTACTTAATGAGAAACTTCTAACTGGTGGGAGGGACGAAGAGACAACGACTCAAAGAAAACCCAGCATTTAAACAAATTAAAAAACAAGAAAACATCACAAGTCCTACTTATAAGCTACTTACTTGTCGCAACAGTTGATTGTCACGCACCCAGCCCGCTAGCATTTTAGCATTTTAGCCTTTTAGCCGGTGAAGCCTCCAGCTGACACGCACTACTTTGCATCCATTACCTACAGTACATCCAGTCTGTGTGAAGCGGGCTTTTCTGCAGTGACAGCGGCCAAACATGGCGGAGGAGACTGGACATTCAGCGCAGTGGTAAGCTGAATTTCTCTGCTCTCTTTACTAAGGTTTTTTTTGTTTCTATGCCGGTGTGTGAGATTCTTCACTGCTTACTGAACTTACCGCAGCGACTTTGAGTCAGACATTGAACCCCTGGTTTGGCCCAGTGTCTGAGGCTACACGTCAATGATGTGTCAACAAAGCTGTTCAAACTAAAATGACCAAGTTGTATGTAGCTACTGTAGTGCAGCAGTGCAGTAATAGACTTTACAGCTACAGCTGCACGTCATATTTTATTATAGAGACCGAAATAATTATTGCCAAAAGTCTGCCTCACTAGCCAGAAATAAATCAGTAGGTTTGATGCAAACATTTAAATTTATCTACCAGATTATTATGTCAGCTGTGTATAAACTATATGTCTACAGCATGTATTTTGATCCTAGTATATTATTATCTGGTGATTAATTAGAGAAGCATATGATGCAGTACATGTTTGAACTTTCAGTCAGAACCTTGGCTGTAATGAAGGGTTCTGCTGCCCCCTAGAGGCAAATCTTTGCGCTGTTCTCAACTGTCCATCAATCGTAAGGTAAAGGAATAACTTGCGACCTGTTAAACAGCAAGGGTTGTTTAAGAGGTGTGTTGAGTCTGAGGCGTGGGGCAGTATTTTTTATTTATTTATGCATGAGTGTGGATGACTTACGATTTTGAAAAGCCTTTTGCGTTGAGCCATGCAGTCACCTGCTCTGGGTTTGAATCGTGGGTGAGTGGTACTTGGGTACCAGACGGCCGCTCCACTCTGAACTTTCTTGCTGGTGGTTTGTTAGCGGTGATCATCATCAATAACTCAGTGGTGACTTCATCCATTACTGTGGCACAAAGACAGCACAGCATCAAGAATCGCAACAAGAAAGGAAGCAGCAACTCGGCATTCTTTGTTTCTGTGGCTGCATTGACTCGCCTTTGTCTTTGGGTCTGCCATGGTTGAAACTGTCTCCATGGCTTAGAGAACCAGGAGGGGACGTCCTATAGCCTTGCTGGATACACACAGACAACAAACAATTCATGAGAAAGCAACCGCAGCTATGCGGAGAAGACGGTCAAACAGGTTTGTCTTTACTCTCATTCGCCGTTCTGCCGTGGGGCCAAAGGCAAAATATGTGTGTGAAACCGTTTTGCACTGGGAAGCAGTGCTGTAGTGTAGCTGCTGCATGGTGTTGGTATATAAGCATGTGTTGACTGATGATGACTGAGGGTGGGAACTTACTGCTGCAGCAGATGTGTTGTTTCACAAAACTGCAGCAATCGAGGACCACAGTCCGTACGATACAAACGTTTCATTTTGACAATTGGAAAATATCTTCATCATGAACCCCAGAGACTCAAATGTGCTGAGTATCCCGTTATCTATTGAGTAATCTTCTATCATACTTTTAACTCTTACTTGCAAAGCAAATTTATCCACAGGCTGTAATAAAGAAACCTTGACCTGCCTTATTACCTTATACTTTGGTTAGTGATTGTGAGTGAGTGACTGCCGAGTCTTTCCACGAAAAAAATCTTGACAACACATCTGAGCTTGTAAAGTTAATATATTGTATGTCCCCTATAGGACAGAGATGCATGTAGATAAACTGCTGATGATTCACAGGCCACACATAAAACATGTGACTTGGGCACACTGCAGATATAGCGTACATGTACAGCACATCACCTGATTGTACGTCGCATCCGGTTCCTCTATCTTCACAACGTCAAGTATGTTAAAGGGGACGTAGCCAGCCTGACCACTGCGATTCCTCAGTTTCCACCACTGTTTGTCATCCTCTAAAACCTGCAGGGGACACGTTTCGAATTTTACTTCATAAAAGTGAAAAAACAGACAGTGCAGCTCAGTATCTTGACCATTACTTAATTGATGGCACCATTCAGTCATCCTTGTTTATAGCTTACCAATTATTTATCACATCACATACAAAAGAGGGACTTAGGCTACAATCCATATTTGGGCAAATGCAAAAGTAGTTTAAATAAAAATAATAGTAATAATCTTGCTTTTACCTCGAGGATTTCGTCTTGCAGCACTGACAGCTCGTTGGCATTTCGCGCTACAAAGTGGTAGCGAATTTTGGCATATTTCCGGATCTGGGACATCCCATTATAGGATCTGTCAACAGACAGTTTTTGTTGTTGTTGTTCGAGTAAAGATAAAGCAAAGTGTGTGAGGGGACTTCAGGCCTTACCCATTTGGTGAGTTTGGGGAATGACCTCCATAAAACTGGAAAAAAACAGACAGACAGATCGTTGCAGTGTGAGGGGGAAGGACCAGGAATGATCCGTACATCTAGACAGCAGCTATCCTTACATCCTGTGTCGGGTGTTTCTTGTAATCAGGGCTGGTGGGAGACCCTGGCGGTCCTGTTGGCCCCTCCGTTTCCCAAGGGGCTGTCCTGAACAGCTCAGCGGGCGGTTCCCAGCCATTCCGAAACTTTGGGTAATAAGGTGGAGCGCACCTTTCCCTGGGCCATTCGGCTCTGTGGTAGGATGGATGCTTAGAAATGCTCAAAATCTCCTGACACAGCTCTTGAAAAGCTCTTGACACATTTATATAGACAGAGCCAGCAATGACACCACATACCTGGGTTTGGTCCATCCATCCCCAAGCAGCTCAAAGATGGTCATCTCTTTAGGGGTGAGGTGTCCATGCAGAAACTCAACAGCGTCTTTAGAGAGGTGAGGAGAGATGACTGAACGTGGCAGTTCAGGACTTCCACAGCTCTGCAACACCTGTGGACACCAGACAGAACGTGGTATTGCTGATTTTATGTTGAGAACAACTGAATCAGTCAAATGAAGAACCATGGAGCCACTGACCACACAGCCGTAAATGTAATACACGTGTTAACACAACAGTCCATGGCCTTGGAGCCACATTTATTTATTACAGCCCTGGCTTTATCTCAGCCTTATCAATGAAATACAACATGTCCAGAAGTCACTGCATTATATCAATTAAGATCTTACTTATGCTCTGTGTTCTTTATCCAGCAGTATCGAAGGTGTGTGCGTGGCAAAGCGGCATTATGCAACTGTGTGAGTGCTGAAAGCCACGTTGCTCCAGTCTGGTGAGAGTTTAGCAGAGCTGCAGTGGGTGTGGTGCAAGAGAATTGCCCGATGGTGACAGTGCAAATGCTAAGTAGGTTCAATAGATTCTCGTCTTGTGGGTTCAAACAACAATGGGTGTTCAGTAACGCAGTGGACTTTTTAGGGTGAGGTGGAAAAATGGTCTACAGAAGGATAGCGTGTCCTGTAGGCTAATCTTTATCCAGATAAACCTGTTTTACAACACAGACCAAACAGATTTGAGCTCTTACCAGTTCCAGGGGGCCAAAAAGGAAATGAACCAGCTCAGCCGCACTTGGATTCTGTATGTGTTTCTTCAGTTTGGCCTGCAGGGGGCGCATTCACATATCCACACCATTAGAAGAGCAGAGACCTAGCTGATGACCATAGTGATTAAGGAGCGTTGATATCTCACCAAGAGGTTGAGTGCCAGCTTGAGTTTCTGCAGGCTATCGATGACCTCTGCTTCGGTGGGGGGCTTGGCTCGAAGGGTCAGCATGCCCTCTGTGAACAACCAGAGCAACAATGAGCTGGTGCAGACGGTAGAGTTACCAGTCTGACTAACACAAACGCCACAGGTAGGACACAGGTTTCACTTTCTGGCCAGGGTTCAGAGTCAAAAACTTTCCTTTTTCATCCCTAGCAGGGTCACAGCCTCCTTCTGCGGTGAAATGAAGGTGATCTCCACAGTAATGATTAGTTAATAAACAGCTTTACACATGAAATGTTCACACTGGTCAGAAAGTAAAAGCTGAAGAAGCAGTGTGCTGCATCAGCGTTTCTCAGCCTGTGACCCAGAATGTCCCAGTGTTCCCATGACCCCCAAAACAGCTGATTTAAATTCTTTGTTAAACCTGCTGATTTTTAAAATTACTGTGAATAAAGGTTTCATTTCTTAAATCACAGCTATTTTATATAACTGGTGGCACACATGGGATTCTGTCCCATAGTTGAGAAACTGATTCTCTGGGTAGAGAATACACAGTTTTAGTACATGTATCAGTGTATTCAGTGCAACACACATTTCTCCTAAGTTTGGGTATAATGGAAAAGTAGCAATTAACACACGTGTTGCTCATGTACACTGAAATCAGTTTACATGTCAGACTCAAGAGATAGGGAAAAAGATGTCTCTATGTAAAGTATGAACACAGCATCACAACGCTGCCAGTGTTGGGTGGTAAAATATGACCCAGCAACAGTAATATTATAGCTTTGTGCAACACAAAATTAATAAAAGGTCACAGTTCACTGTCCATAAATAAGACATTTTCTTATATTGCCAACATGAATTTGATTTACAGTATTATAATTTACCAGACGTTAACTTGACTCTTAATTAGTCAAGTTAACCAAAGCTGTTATTTCAGAGTAATTGGACAGATGAATAAATACAAGCAATAATATTACATCATTAATAACAGTAATGAGTATCGCATTACTCAGCAGAACCCCAAACTGGCTTCTACTACTACACATACATCACTGGATGAGAGTCCCGGGCCACAGGACACAAAGAGACACAAATATAGCGACGTGAGCAATATGAACATATTGTCACTGCATTCATGCCACCACGTCAGAAGAAAGGGAGACAGACCTGCTGGTCCTTTCTTCTTATTCTTCTTACTCTTGTTGCGCTGGTTGAGCTGGGAAAAGGCCTCCGCTGCCTTTTGCAGCCGCGCCACAAAGATCTCGATGTCGTCCAAGGCACAGTTGAGAATTTGCTGTTTTTAACACAAACAATGCGGGCTTGTGAGACGGCCGGAGGATGTGTGTTGCGAAAGGACACGCGTGTGTCCAACACTCACCACGTCCTTCTCAATGCGCTGGGCCAGCTTCTCATGCGACTCCGTGTCACTTTGTGCAGAGAGTCGTTTTTCTACATCCAAACACATAGCATGTAACCATGGAGAAGACGCAAGGTAATAATCTGAACACATACATGACGCATGCAGGCACCTTGGGTGTTTGTGGCAGCTACTCGTCCCTTCGGAGTGGGCGAGGGGCCCTTCGGGGGCGAGGGAGGGAGAATGGTTTCCCTGTGACGCGTCATTTTCTCCTGGTTCACCCTGAGGGATGAGGAGGAGGAGGCATTCAGACCTTCATCGCGTTAGCTAACCAGTCCTTACTTCGCTCACGTGTGTTCATGTGCAGCAGCTTTGTACTCACTTCAGCGTCTGAAGCCTCATCTTCTTTCCGTGCTTGTTGTCTCCAATGGCACTGTCTATGTCCGCATGAACCATCTCAGCCTGGGGAGACAGACAGACACTGACATGCTGAGCAACGGTGTCCTCAGGCTTGTGTTGCTTCAAGTTGTCTTTGTGGAATGAGGTGGAAATATATCAGATGTGTTTGTAGTCTTGGAGCACAACAGCGATTTAATGCTACATGAAGCATTTAATTAAACAAGACAAAGTCTGAAATAGTTTCAGTGAAGGCAAAGATGAACCTGATGTAATAAATCAAGAACAATTGCCTCCAAAGTTATTCTTTCAACCTAAAAGTAGTCATTTTAAAAGATAAAGTGGCTCTTTTTACTGTAATCTGTAGTTGTATACAGTTTCAGTGATCCACCCTTATGTCCACATGTAGAGCAAATAGAGCTGCAAAAATGAAAAGGGACGGGCAGACAATGCAGCCACTTCTAGCAGCGAAATGTGATCCAGTTCTCCAGCAACAGAAACCGATTTATGAATGACATAAAACATACAGACAACACAAGGACACAGACTGCCAGGTGTGTACCAGACCCACCTCAACCTCATCGCAGTGGAAGAAGTGAATGTCCGGCTTGTGCTGTTCTTTGTCCTGACACACGAGCAGCAGCACGGACGGGTAACGCGTCTGATTCAGCACTGTCTGACACATCTGGATGGTGGGGAGAGGAAAGTTCTCCAGCTCTTCCTACAGGAGAAGAACAGAACATCAGTCATCAGAAGTGCAAACACGTAGCACATGTTAACATATTATGATGATGAAGCGGCGATGCGTGGACCAGTTACCTGTGTGTCACAGTCCAGGAGCCTGACTGCCTTGTCGGTGACCTGCAGGAGCATCTCTTGTGTCCATATTTTGTCCTTTGAATCCAGAAGGACTAGTTTCTTGATGGCATCATCCACAGTGACAATGGATTCTGTCTTGTCCATAATGAAGGTGGAGAGATGCTACAGAGGAAATTGTCTCCGTTAGGGAAGGAAAGAAGTTTGTGTTTGGACTGGCCCGAGGCCAGAAAATAATTATTCACTTTAAAAGGTGGGTGATGTTATTTAACTATATTTAACTTCTGGGTTATTGATCATGGTACAGACAGTCTGATGAAATCAATACCAAGGGCTGTTTTAGCTCTACAGTATTGATTTGCATAACTAGTATTCCCACATATCACCTCCTTCAAATCCTATCTTTACTGGCGGTTATCATCATTCCTGTATCTACATGTCAGAAAGGACAAACTACACCAGCCAAGTTAGAAGTACTGTACAGTTTACTGTATTGTACTCTACTGTACACGTCATCATTGAACATAAAACAAATTTACTTCATGCCAAATGTGCCGGCCTACTTTAAACTGAGCCACCCAGTTGTTTTTGTGTCTATTTCAACCTCCATCTGTATTATTGTAAACATAATGACAAAGACCAGCAGAGCAGACTTGATAATGGCCTGCTAAGCCTACGTATTTAATAACAGCACGACTGTGAATGCCTGGTCCTGTTTGATCGAGATGAGCACACAAGATGTACTGTAACCTGAACATCAGTGATTCCCAGCATAAGCTTCCCGCTGCTACGATTAGATGCTTGATTACTTTATTATGACACAGTTCCCGCAGATGGCACGTAATGAAGATATTTATCTCTGGGCAAAACGTAACTGGGACAAAGCAAGGGTTGTAGCAGTTATGAATTTTAAACCTGCTGGTTATAAAGACCACATTTTAATGGTGCCACTTTATTTTGGTCCCAGCATTTAAAAAAGATTGTATATAGTCCTCTAATTAATATAGTCCTCTATATAGTCCTCTTTAATAATTTAATTAATTACTAGAATATGTTGTATAGGATACAACAAAAAATAAACGTTTTACTTGTTGAAAACACATTAAGCTTTATCGTACTAAATTATTACATTAGTAATAAATAATAAATTAGATTAAAATAACATTTTACTTATATACCACCTATTTAAAAACATTTAAATTCACCTGTCTATAAACTGTCACTACCTCAAAACACAATTTTAATTCAGTGAAGAAACAAAAATGGAGAATCCCTCACCTCAACGTGATACTGTGACGTCTCGTGCATGATGAAGTTGGAGTTGGAGTACTTTTTCCTCTGTTCTGTTGACGAAAACAAAACCCAACATGAGAAACTGCAAAACCAAAGTTTACACCTATGTGTTTTAGTATTTGTGTTCCCACATAAGCAGCGACAGTGCCACTAACCTAAAGACAACATGGTGAACATTTCCGCAGAGTGAACAACGGGGTTGAGACACGAACATAAAACACAGGCAGTGCAATAAGGAAGTGACAAGGCCATTTAATAAGTGTCCTTTATTATGGGGCAAGTGTCAACCTCTCAGTCAGGTCATGAACATGTATGCAAACGTTTGACAAGCTGCAGCAAACAGACATTATTAAAATCACTTCAGCCGTTTGTCATTAGTACATGAACTCTAAGCTTTTTATTTCATATACGATGTTGGCAACAGTATCAGTTATGGTTACTGCAGAGACCAAATAGTTTATTTTTATTTGTAACAGACTGATCTGTAGTTGACAATGAGCTACTGTACCACAAGAAACAAACATCTAAAACTTTTTCCTCTAAAACATATATTCATATTTTCTATTTCATAATAATGGTACATTCAGGGTCACGGGAGCTTGGAAACAAACCTGTCAAGTTAAGTATTAACTTATATCAAGGAGTCTGCGTCACTTGATTTGTTCTTTCTCAATTCGGTCCGGGTGATTGAGGCATAGATTTACTTGAGGTTCAGCTACAGTATCAACGACTCCCCTACATCACATGTCCAGTGTCTTTTTTTTTTTTTTTTTTTTTATCTGTGAAACAGTTTTTCTTTGTGTCTTTCTTAAATGCCTCCAATGTTTTCGTACTGACAGTGATTTCAGTTGATCCTTTATCTACATCACGTTATCCACAGTCGTGCCAATGACTGTAAGGCTTAAGTGCGACTGATACGAGCTAAATGTTAACATTTGCATGCTCTCATGCTCACAATGGCAGTATTAATAGATGTTTAGCATAACAGTGTCCACTAAAAACATTTCCAGAAAATACTAACATAGTTCAAATACCCATAATTACTGTAGTATTTGATTACACATAACAAATAGTTGAATGTGGCAACTAAACTTTATTTTTAGTTCTTTTTAGGACTTTCGATTTAGTATTTATTCTAACACACCTGCTGTTGCCTGAGACTTGTTTTACTTTAGATAGTGCCAAATTAGTGGGAAGGTGAACTCACAAACACATGGACAGGTGAATAGTCTGCAGGTGTAGTTAATTATAATCAAATGACAGCCTGTTCCTATCAACGCCGCTGACAGGTCTCGTATCAGGTCTCTTTATGTCCCACACCCAATACAGTCAACAACTTGATGCCACTCATACTATGGCTTTACATGTACACTGAAACACACTTTGCTTCATGCTGATGACCTGCTGTTTGAACAACGCTTAACAAAGCTCCACAGTACATAATAGTGATGTACTGTATCCATGCCTCATAGTGATTGATTTATATTGTGCACCACTAAAAGACACTCAAACAACAATCACGTGTCTGTGCCCATTAAGCTGCCATCACTGACCAAACCATGCAAATGTTTGTCTTTCCTGCCCCTGCCATTTCCTCTCGGCTGATGGCTTCCTGCTTGGCTCCCCACATGTGAGACAAGTGTCAGGTGTCGTTCTGAAAGTCGAGCTTGCCCCATGGTTTTTTAATGGCTGACATTTATGCCAATCAATTTACAGCGGCGCAATGGCTTGCAATAAGAGCCACTTAGCGGGCAGATGGGCAGATCTCTCCAGAGTCAATGACCAGTGATAAACATGGCCGCCTGGCAGGTTCTCAGACCAATACACGACTTGGATCAACCAACCGGTCTGCCCCCAAATAACTGTTCCTTTTGTTGCTTTAACTGCAGGGCACCCTTTATACGGAAATGTCCTGTTGTGTCCACAAATCTCTGACCATATGTCACCAGAAAGTATCACCAAAACACATCTCTCAACCTGAGTCACCCTTGTTCTTCTCCAAGTAATGTACAAACAACTTAATAGAGACTTATACCATTTGTATAAAATAAACCACATGAGGCTAAAGAGATGTTAGACATATCTGCATTTTAAAATTTTAAAATTAAGTTAAAAAAAGTCCAACAAGAGCGAAACTTCAACACCAAAGATGGATACAAGAAATTAGGCAGGATTTTGCACATTTAACTGAACAATCACAGAACCTAAAGAAAAACAGTAGCAGGAAAATATTATACCAAAGATTATTCAAAGCGCATACGACCACTTGTTGATTGAATCTCCATTCACAGTACCTGTCAGAGACATGCTTCTCCAGCCCAAACTGTCTGTGAGACTAAATAAAGTAGTTGATGCTGTGAAGTCCTGGGATGATGTGTCTGTGCTACTGTATCTCTCCGCTCTACCCTAAAGCTGCTGATAATAGATCAGTTGGGTGGGCCTGCACATATTTTGCATAATTTCTTTGCTGATGATATATGTGAATATGTGAATGACGGAAAGCTTTTGCATACAGGAGACTGAGCTGCTATTGTTCCTCTAACCTATGTTTATATAGCAAGAATCAAAACCTGTATCTATCCAAATGCCTGCTGCTGTTACGGGTGGTTCACAGTATTCTAAATCCTGCATCTCTGGTTTGGGAGTGCAGCCGTACTGTGGCGACCATCTGCCACACAAGATGAGACAAGCACATTCTCATCACACGTACAGTACAGTGGGATACTTCTCACTGATCACAAGAGTGGCGGCGCCCTGTGGATATTTGGATAGACAGCAGATGGTTCAGGAACAACTTGCATCCCTCCTTTACCGTCATCTGTCATTTGAGGTGATGCTAATTTTGGTAGAGTGCAGCCGTGCGTGAAAGCAGGCTGTCCAGTCATACCTCGGTGTAGGTTTCTCTCTGAGCCAATGATATGCTGTACAATGTCTTTCTGTGTTACGGGGTGGAAGGAGGCGCCGTCAGGGACCAGTGAGCTAATGTCTGAGGCAGTGCTGGGAGGACCAGAGGTGAGTGAGTGGCAAACGCTGCCTCCTTCTTTCCACTTTTCAATGTGTCTTTTATTCACCTGCAAGACCTGGGCATTCCCGCCCTGTTCCAACCACACATTAAAAACAGACACACCCTGCGCTCCCTGCTAATGTAATGTAGTACATTTCAGTCATTTAAACACACCCTAAAACAAATATGCGCTCTCAAAATAAAATATCTCTCCATTCCACAATGGTAACGCCATAGCCAACACAGCTCAGCCTTGCAGACGACTGGAAATGGTGCCCAATGGAAGGTCTGGTCCAAGCCTGGCAAAAAGCTGTTTCCTGTAGGAACCAATGCCTCCCTCCGATGTTCCAGTGTCTGACTGAGGCCTACGGGGCCCTCTCAGCAGGACCTTGACCGCTCTTATCACTGTGTGTTTTCAGGTGGCGACTCTCATATCCTACTGAGGCCATGGAGCTGCAGTGACACGGTGCCGAGCGAGGGGGCTGTGTCTCTTTACAAAGACTTTCACAAAGCCATTTGAGAATAGCTGTGATTTGCCCAGTTACAGCTTCAACCCTTCACAATCTGTCTATTAACAAAGTGAAATAAGGTAAGTAAGGTAATAAGTCCCAAATTATTTAAGCCTTAAACAGTCTGTGATGACTCATGATGCAGTTAGTAGGCACAGAAGTGTAATGCGAAGGAATATAACAGCAAGCAACAAACAAATCAACTGCAGTCACTCACCGTAGAGGGCCTTGGCGCTCATCTTGCTGTCCGATCTGGACACTCCGCTGCAATGACAAGAGGAGTGGACAGGATTACGGCGTGCACCCTTCATTCTTTCACCTGCACCTTCGAATATCCCTGTCACACACTCTCTGAAGGCCCCACACTGTCACTCCTCATGGACAAGCTCAGAAAATACCAGATATTACAGAGAGCCGACTGGTCAACACAGTGTGAGATTAGCCTGAGATTCTGAGCATATGGACCAGCAAGGGAGAGAGAGAGTAGAAAAGGGAGAGAGGGGGGGAGGACAGGAGGCTGGAGCCAGGATCCGAGGCAAAGCAAACAATCCTTAACAGAGCCGCTCTGTGCCCGAGGTCCCTGGCCCACAGCACCTTCCACATACTGTACAGGGTTAGTGATTCTCCTGTGCCTGTGCATCAGTAACTCTCAGTCTAGTCAAAGCACAGAAAGGTAAATAGGCAAGGGAAGGGAAAGCGGGAAACTCACTTGGCTTTGGTGGACGGAGCGGATGGTCCCAAGACACTCATGATTCAAGGCATCCACCTGAAGACGGAAAGGGAGAATGTGAGAATCAGAAATACAGCGAGAGAGAACGGACACTGAAGGAGGGAAGCCGCTGAGAAAGGGAAAATGAACATGCTCTATTTATAAAGGCAGCTTAAATGCTTATTGTAGGCAGCCCTTAATGTCAGCGTGGAGCGCACACGGTTCAGGTGAAGAGCCAGGTGTTGGGCCTGCACTGCTGCTAGCTGAGGGACTGATCTGGGACGGTGCAGACAGCAGGCTGATGTGCAGCGTAATCAGATACTTTGTTGATGAATATACATCCACGTGGCTTCACACCCGGACGCAGTAGCTGTGAAATATTAGCACAGCCGCGGAGACGTTCACGGGAGGAAACGAAAGAGCTGAATTCTCCCACGCCTTCAACCCTCGCCACCAACTTGTCTGTCTAGGCATGCACTGACACATATACTGTATCGCGCCTACAGCACAAGCTGTGGACCAGCACTGACTGTGGATTCAATGCAACCCAATGGGCTCTGCTTGATTAGCCTTTCTCAGGTGTAGGTACATCATTTAACACTGGAATCGGCTTTTACCTTACACGACTTCGACACTGTCCGCTCACTCCCTCTGAGCAATGGGCTCAGTTTGTATTATTTATAGGTGGTGAGAGGTTGGGATCCTGTATCGCCATTAAGTGTTTGAAGTGTTCCTAAGCGCCTTATATACTACTACACACATTTCATTAACACTTTCTCACTAAACTCTGACACGGCCACTTCTTCGTGACACGCCTCGCCTCCACAGAGATTTAAAGCGTCTCTTTTTTCCAGTGCACATGCACAACAAATAGGTACAGGTTAGGTCACTAGCTTATCACACACACAGCACACCATAAAAGCAATCGCCCTCAGCCGATTATCTCCTCCGACCCTCTGAAACACTGGGGTGCAAATCACAACAGATTTCACAACCTCGGCCAAAGTTTGGAAGAAAGTCTGGAATGATAAAATATTTATTCAGTTGGGGTCACGTTCTGCAGCTCCAGATTGCTGCAACTAATAATTAGGAAATGCAAGTTGGCAACGAAGACTAGTTATAGTGTAGTTACTTTACCAAGTCAAGTCGGCACAAACACTAGACTTCCTCTTTCTGTTCTTATCGCTCTGGTCATCTTCTATCGCTATTGTTTCCAGCTCTGGTCTGTGGCCAGGTTTCAGGAGGGAGGTGAGGCTACGGCAGGACAGGCAGGTTGTCGTGCGTCGCCGGCCTCATTGTAAGAGGCCCTAGCACACTGCTCCTCCCCTGAGCCTGAGGTTCATTTTATAATGAAGTGACGTGGGATTAAACCCGTAATTGTGCACTAGATGCAGACTGCGCACGTCGCTTGGTTTAGGTCTGGTATTTAGTTCAGTGTCTCATTTGCTGATGAGGTCTGTTTGGATTTCCAATGTTTAATGGAATGAGGTTAGACAAGTGTCATATTCATGATGCTTCCCGTGACCACAAACATTAATTTCTTCTTCGTATCTTTTGCTAACCTAATTTTAAGAGCAAAGCTCGCCATGTGTTGGGAACACAAGAGATACGGCAGTAAACAGTCAGCTGTTAATATGCAGGCGAAGGTTGATAATCTCCTCTTATAGATGACTCACTGTACTGTACATACCCAGTGGGAGGGAACAACTCTGCAGTCTGCAGAGCAGCAACTGTACAGTATGTGCAACGTGCTGCTTTGCGTGATTTATTAAGTGCACCAACACATGAAAGGGTCACAACAAGCAAAACACAATGACAACAGCTAGTATTTGCACAGCACAAATGATGAATTAATATGCAAAGCACAGCATATGACCTTGTGCACAAGCATCACACAATAGATTTACTGCAGCCCGACCACGATAATGTCACAACATATCAGAAAGGTCTAACCTCTGTTTAGAAAGAGCGAGCTGCACAGCTGCACACGCCCCAACACACACCTTGAAATGCAACAAAGGATTTAAGAAAACACTAATATTTGCTGAAGATATGAATCTGAAATAAAAAGCAAATTGGTGCTCTGATGTTTTAGTGGAGCCTGACAATCAAAATATGCCATGATGTTGAATTTCATTAAATATAGTGCAGTTTAAAAAACAGATTAAGGTCACACTAGTCAAATTTTTTGTTATTACCATGGAACTAAACTTAGAAAAAAACAACAACAATAGATTATGTAAAATGACAGACGAATATTAGCTTCACTGTGACATGGTGACCAACGTGGACTTTACTCCATGCTCCTGACTAAGCTTTTTCTGAAGGATAAGAGTTGAGGGTTTAAAGCCCTCCAGCCGCCTGAATGAGCCGAGACACACACCACTACTGCGGCAGCTGGAGATGAGGCTGGGTGTTTATTGCAGAGTTCATTCTCTGAACCAGGAAGCAAAGAACCAGCTTAAGACCAAATGCGGTCAGATTTCACAGACACGACTGTTCTCATAACATTAATTTGACCCCTCCAGCATAGTCACAACAGAACTGTTGTTACCATTGTATGAGTGTGTCACGCACACACGTGACTCTCAGATTAGCACGAATTCTTTCTCCCTTGGTTGTGAAGCGTTTCATGAATTGTTTTCTAACCTTGCTGGACTATTAACAGCACATTCCTGCACCCCAGAGTTACGTTCTCCCCAGTTAAGATTGTGGCTGACAGTAGATATAAATGCACTGTAGTAACATGTAAAAATAGCATAAAATTCATACAGTAATTTGTTCATTTTAGTCATAACACAGGTCTAAAATTAGAAACGAATAGCAGCCAGACGACTTTTATCTACTGAGGGGATCACATGATAAAACCCAGAGCTCTGGAACTACTGAGCCATTGAATGGAGTTTATTGTGAGATTTATTTGTAGTTTTTTGTTTTATTTCTTGTTTAAACGCAAAACAATATACAATTAAGTAAAAAAGACGGTACCTAGAAGTAGATTTTAGCCCTCACAAAAACTCACAGTGCTGTTTTCCGGACGGGATGCTCAGGGTGACAGACGTGGGCGAGTCCGTGCCTGGGGCATCAGACCTGCCGCCTGCAGCCGATCAGCCGAGAAGCTCCGCGGGGGGCCGCCGGTGAACGCGTGACGGGACAAACGGCGACGGTCGAGGCCTCGGTCCGCGCAGCTGTCGTCCGACGCGGCGCGACAGGTGTTTGTTGTCCTTTCTCCGGCGCAGTCGCTGCGGAGGTGGCGCGGGAGCAGGTGAGTGATAGGCGACTCTGCAGGTAACTCGAGCTGAGGGGCGGAGCTCCACGGACGCTTCAGGCCCCGCGACCCGCGGGAGCTGCTCCCACGCGCGCACCGCGAGCCAAATTTAAGCTCGATAATAAACCTAATCACGGCGCCACGCTTCCAAAGCTTCTGGATTAGAACTGATTGCAATTATAATGAAGGGAGCGCATAAATGAGCCACTGGTCTCCCAATGGAACATAAAGCATTAGTGGGTAAATAAACGACAAATATCAATGTGTAGCATGAACCATTGTCTCTATTGTAGCTGCCTAAGCCGACAGACTCCTGCTGTAAAGTGACCCAGAGAGACCTGAGGGTGATATTACAACATTATCATATTAAATGATGCTAAAATTATAAATGCTTAGACCTTGCACAGTCTCTTCACTGGTGCCATCTTTTATTCTCTACAGGTTTTACTTTGTGCAGCAAAGCTGTGGCTGGTCTGAACCAGCTGGATGGAGCCGAGGAAATGAAAGAGGAGCAACAGTGTGGAACATTGCCCAGGTTTCGGTGTCACTGCTAAGACTGATCGCTCTTTGTTCAGCGGCTGTGTGCTGCTCCTCCAGTGCAGCTGTGCTACGTTACACTTGGCAGAATAAGCATGACACAAAAACATGCTTGAGATGTATGTGGAAGTGTTTGCACATGCAGCAGGTGAGAACCGCACACGCTCGTCTGCGTTGTTCCACTCTTACTCAACGCAGACGCTCAGAAATGTGATTTGTTTTGAAAGCGGTTGCTTTGGAAACACTGTCATTGGGTTTGATCATTAACTTAAGTGTGAAGCTGCTGGGAAATCACATATTTGAAGAATGTGGGGTGAACTGAAACCACTGTGGATGAAGAGAGAGCAGGCGGTTGGTGCTGATCAGGTGTGTTAAATGCAGAAAGCTCAGATTAACATACATTCTTTACATTGAATGACATCTTTATTATACTGTAGCTGCCCACTAAAGCGGTGTCATCTAAGTACAAGACTCCTGGAGAATCATCTGCTTCTGTAATAAAGTGTGACCAGTTTCAAGATTTTTTTTAAATCTCCTAAAATCTAAAATATCTGGAAAAAAAAACTTCTAGCTAAAGTCAGTTTTTTTCAAATCTTTTACAATGCAATACTGCCCTCTACTGGAAGAAAGGTGAACCAGTACGACAAGCGCTAAATGTGATTTGGTGATAAAAAAATAATATAAAAATAATCAGTAGTAGAAGAAACTATATAATATATATAATACAGCGGTAGTTGACGAAACATATTAAACTACCTGGTTGACTACTAGTCATACTTTTGCATAAACTACTGTCTCTTTTCCAACAGGTACTCTTACGTTTTTATGGTAATAAAAATAAAACCTCTTCATCAACACAGATACAAAAACCAAATAAAAATGCAAGTAAAATCTTTTTCACACAGCATTACCTTAACAAGCAAAAACTGTCAGGACATATGTACATAACTGTTTCAAGCAAAAACAGTTGTTCAATACATTTCATGAATCTTTATTCGGACAGATTTATATGTTCTTTGTCCTGATTACACGACATCCACCCACCCAGGATGAGAGATTGGATTATTGTCCTTGAGCCTGTGTTGGGAGGAATATTCGAGTATGTGATGACATGGTACAAGGTATACCGTATCAGCTGAATGAATGCCACCGCTATCAATAATTCAGACAAGTTCTAAAAGGAACCGGGCTTTATTTCATTCATGAACAAAAGCGAGAACAAAAAGAAAGCTCAGTACAGTCACCACTTTGAAAACACACGTAGATGCTAATTATGTTGACGCATCATGTCAGTCAAAATAGATGAGCATAAGCTGCAGACCAGTCTCTTCATTTGGAAACTGTCCTCCACAAAGATTAGGATCTGACACGTGTCACGGTGAAGAAAAGCTTTATCGGCTGCATATTGACTGGTAAGGTTTAATATGAAGCACAGTAGCCACAGTGGAATTCATTTAATTTGATGAGTAGGATAACAGCATTCGTAGCAAAGATATGATCCAGAACAGAGTCCACTGGGCCACAGAGGCTCAGATAATTAAAGACCGTCTGTGATCTTCCTCCTCCACTGTTGTCGAAATACACCGTTTTCCTTTTAATTATTCAAAATTATTTTTCTGAATTATCAGATGATCATTTCAAAGCTGATAAAGGTTTGTTAATATGCTTCTTTTACAGTTGTGTCTTGGTTTGTTATGACTGTGAACTGTCTGCTGTTGTGACTCAACAACTCCTCTGGGTCCATTACTGTAGCTAATTATTGTTTGCTGTGTAACCGCAGCATGTAAGCTAGTCAAGAGAGGATTGTATAGACAGTTACGAACAAAATATCAGCACAAATGTTATTTATTTTCATTCTCTAAGTGCAATTTCTGAATGTATTTGTATTGAAACATATTTACTCTGATTTGTCACACTCTGTCTCTAGCTCCATGGTTTGTTTCCACTGTCAAGCTGTTAATAAGATCAATGATAACATGTTATGGAAAGATAAAGTCAACCATGATCTAATGTGACTGTGCTCTTTCACTAGAGATAAAACGAGGAGAAACCAGGAGATGAAGACACAGTATCATGGATTCTGGATTCTGTCTATGTCTTGTAGGTTTGGTTTGGTTTTGGAGACAGTTTCATGCTGGACTATCTCTCACCAGTTGAATTCTGACAATGCAGAGTTTGAGTCCAGAGTCATACTATGTGCAGAAGTAGGTTAAGGAACTACACCCTTTGGTTAAAATAAACACACTGTGTCTGAAGTCACTGTTAAGTTCTCCACCTTTATGACCAGTCTTTTTCTGTAGCCAAGTGTCCAACCAAGCTGCAATTTAACCATAAAAATGTAATAATCATGTGTAGAGAAAGTGACCAAAAGATCCGTCTGTGCAGCTTTGACAGCTACCATGGTGTATGTATGGTGACCACACATGTAATCATACAGTAGGATATAGACATGAAGATGGTACATGCTAAAAACCTCCTCCACATACTCTTCATCTTTAATGTGCATGAAGGCATGTTCTCACAGACACACGTCCCTGCACACTTACAGCTACATGAGATGAGAAATCCAGAATAGCGAAATGAACTGTTTTAACATAGCCAGCTGTTTCATTGTCCCCTGCAGCCTCTATCTGTTTCTCTTTCTCCCTTGTCCTCCGAAACAATCTGCATAGTGTGACAGAGAGAACGGCAGCGTTGTTTGCGTTGAATGGAGGAAGAGCCGGGGGGGCGGGGGGTGGAGAGGGAGATGCTCCAGCTGTGGGGGGACAGGACAACACAACAGCATCTCACATGTGGGCGTGGGGGGTGGGCGCGCAGGCTGCGTGGGCTGCACACAGTGGCATTGTTAGAAGGGGGGGGGGTGCAGCTGATAAGGTCGGGAGAAATGTATCATTCCCTCAAATCATCCCGTTGGGAAGCCTTGACACAAACCACTCCTGTTGCTGTGTGCTTGTTAAAGCAGGAGGGATGCACAAGGTCTGACACATCGCACATCGGCTTGTTATCGTGGAAAACGAGTTTTATCTGCTCCGGCTGCGAGAAAATACTTATTGTGAGGGTCATGCATTCGGTTGTGTTAATTGGAAAAAATATATATTTTTAATTCATCTTAAACAAAGCCTAATTTTCTTATGAATACTGCTTTGGATCAGGCTTATACTCAAATTGTCCAGATAGAATTCTGGTAAAAAAAAATTACTTTAAAGACCAACTATGTGTCTGACACAATACTTGAACATCTGCTAAATGATTTTCACTACGACATTTCCCGGGGCGGTTGGAAAAAACCTAACTTCCCAGAACAAAGTGATGTAATAAAATTTCCTGATTTCTGTGAATGCGAAAATATTAATGTACGTAATAATTAAGGCAGCAAACTGGGTCAATAGAGCAATTTAATCGCTGTAGTTATTTAACCAAGACTGACAAATGGGCATTTAAATTTAAAAAAAACGCAAGGGAACTTAAAAACATTAAAACGTGGCGTAGCTCCACTCTTTTCGGGGTGTTTGCTGCAGCCTGGCGTTCATCCCTCACCTGCCTCCTCTCCTCCGACTCAGCCGCACGCGAGTGAGAGAGAGAGAGAGAAAGAGAAAGAGGCAAAGGAGAAGGAGAATCAAGTTGAGCGACTGAAATGAAGTTTAAACAACTTTTATGAATCGATTCTTTTATTTGTTTAATTTAATTTTTATGCATTTTCGTCAAAGAGCGTTCGTCGAACTCTATTGTCTCTCGTAGAAGCTGAAGTAAATATCGCCAGAACGGATTCGTTTAGACCTTTGTTGGCATTAATGAAACCACTCACCTGAGTCTGTAATTCCACACTCAGACCCTTCACCGCGGTGTCGCGGGAGGCGCTTGGCCATAAGGGACGTGGATCCGGCGGCGGAGCAGCAGGGAGACGTTTTCCGCGTGAAACGCTGGATTTATGTGAACGAACCCCAGAAGACGCCGCAGACATCTACTGGATTCCGTCATGAATGTGTGAAAGTTTCCCCGATCCGAATTGATTGCGTTCGGACAAGGGGAGACTTTCATGGATTTTTTATGTGGGACCCGCTAGGATGGACGTGGAAGGTGAAACAGAAGCGTTGCAGAGGTTTTTTGAAGGTAAGAATTTCTGTTTATTTCACGTGCACCTGGTTCCTAAAACCAGCTGAGCATCAAAATCTGTTGTTTTAGTAAATCAAACATAACGTGAGTTTGTAGCACGTGTGGCCAAAGCTGTAGAGTCGGATGATGCACCGCGCCTCTACAGGTGTTCAACCAGAGCTTCAAGGTGAGAGTTCCCACAAACACATTCATTGAGACGTGTGCTCGTGTTAAAAACTCGAAATGGGTTAATGGGTGCGGGCAACAAAAGTGCCGGTGATGGGTAACAGAGCAAGTTGAACGGGGAATCCTGAGATGACAAAACGAGGTGGAGGAAGGTGGGGTTGAGGGCTGCAAGGGTGGAGGAATTCAACGCAAGATAAATGGCGTGTTTTGCAAGGAAACTGCGTTGGAGACAGACATGAGCAGTGTGATTTCTGCTCCCGACCAAGTTCTACCACTTGTAATAATTTGTTTCACTTTTAGGATTTCTGCTGATGAGCGTGTTGTTTCATTTGCTGATGTTGCGTTTGCTAATTTGCCAACACTCCCTTATAAATCTGCGTTATTGATCTTAACTGAATTGAGTCTAATTAATCCCAGTAGCGAGTTCATCCTGTCACTGTCCAACAACCTTCTTGATGTACAGTCAAAGGATTCACGTTTTCATAAAGACACCAAAAAATTACTCACAAATGAACACAAGAACATGCTTCACCTCACGTATAATCAATTATCTGTAACTATCGTATACACATAGTGTTGACTCAAATGTACACAGCCATCCGTGACTGTCAGGGGTTTCTTGCCATTACGACAAGAATTTAACGTGTTTACATTCTTGCTTTGGGAGTAAAAGAGATGTTCCTGCTTGGCTTTATTTCAGCCACGCTTGCTTGGACTAAAATGTCAACTTGTCCATGAGATCAACTCAGGACGTGCTGACTGTTTATTTCTTTATTTAACGTTCGTTCTCTTTTCTCTCCGTTACGTTTCGGGGCAGCGCTGATTCGAGGCAAGCGATAAGTCTTCAGTTACACGTATTAATTGTTGTTTGTGTTCATCCTGGAAGACCTCTAGCAGCACTGACAGCGCTTTAATGGACCCCTGCAGTATAAACTGTGTTATAATGGGCTTAGTGAAATATGTATACATTCACACTAATGCACGGTGGACATTCCTGGCATAGCCCCAGTGGCTGTTAAAATGCAATGAGGTGAGACTGGTGTTTCTGCCTGGGAATCCGTGGTCTCCGACTCCATTAGAGTGACAGTGAGCAGACGCAGTGAGGAGGTGAGATAGCGCAGGCTCGCGGTGGAGAGGGACCGGTCTGCTGAGAGAAGCCCAGCGAGACCAGCAACCCCCACAAACCTTGACCTTCCCGTCTCGGCCTCCCCTCAGACAACAAACAGTCTAACAGGATTATCGTGTTTATTGCCGCTCTCGAGAGCACGGACGCTTGATTAAGCTGCAGCGCGGCGTTTCAGCAGGTTGTCAAGACAGAAACAGAAGCATTCGCTTGGAGCAATGCTTTTTGTCACTGATTTATGAGTCATTATAATCTCCATACAAACAGTCAGAGCATTGTTTTCATGATCAATTACTTTTTTATTAGTCCTAAGAGATCCTCCAAACTGAGCAGCTGCCTTCACGCAGATGTTTGATGTCTTCGTTAACTTTAGCAGGTTTTGTGGGTTCATAAACAGAAGTCGGACCCGCTGGCGGTGCTGCTTTCACAGGCCCAGTAAGTGACTAGAATTCATCATACAGAACATGAAGAAAACCTTTACCGCAATAATTAACGGACAAGTATTCATGGAAAAGTGAAAGGTTTGAGGCCAAAGCAGCCTCTCGCTCAAACACAGGACACTGTTACTCATCACCATTACTATCTCAGAATGTCCTGAATCGCATTACATCATCGCCTGTAAAAAAAAAAAAAAAAAAAGCAAGCGCTCGCCGCTTTTGACTCTATATCAAGACTCCTATTAAGTCTTCGTGCACTCCCACCACGGCCGTGAATCACGGGTGGGGAAGCTGTCGGCCATCTTGGAGAGGCCGCGTGAAGCCGTGGGTAGGTCTGAAGGGCGCCTCTGATTTATGGCGCCGGCGGTGAGCTGTAGTTGGAGGAATGTATTGTTCCTGAGCAGCCAAGCCTACGAGTGGGTTTTATGTTGTACTGTTGTGCCGCCGGCCCGCTGGCTGATGCTGGACCGGCCCGGTCACGGCTTGTGTTGACTTATAGAAAGCCCAGTGACCACTGGCGGAAAGGATACGCTGCTCCCTGGTTGGCTCATCAGTCCACCATCATCATCCTCCCTCTGCTCCATCCTCGGCTCCTGCTTCGTCCCTCTGTAGCTCAGCGTGGAGCTGGTCCTCACCAGCTCAGCATTCACGCCTCCCGTCGCTGCTCCGTGCCCTGGTCCCGGCCTCGTCTGCCGTAATCTCCTGAGCCAGGTCCACCAGAGCGGCCAGTGCTTGTGTGCGACGAGGGCTGTGTGTGGTAGCCTGGTACAGCCCTTTCTCATGACTTGGGGACTAATCCTCATTATAACAGCCCCCGAGCCTTTCTCACACTCACACACGCGTACACAACATGCTTCTGCACATAGGCACGCACGCGCAAACACACACACACACGCTCGTCACCCCTGCTCTGCGACTTTCGGGTCTGCGGAAGGAAGTCTTTCAGCCGGCGCAGGGAAACATGTGAAAATCCAGAGGAATTGTCCTTCTCATCTTTTTTTTCAGGCGCTTTCAGCTCAAGGACGTCACCATGCTCTGGCTACGCGCAGGTACGCGGCTTCTCTCTTCATGTCGCTGCTGATGGGGGGCAGTGGCGACGCTCTCTTACTGTCTGGGCAGCAGATGGAGCGGATCTATAATTCTAGAGCGATGTGTCAGAGCGATCGAACGCCGCCCTCTGTAAATTTCCTTTCCCAGTTTATCTTTTTGTTTTCCTTGTGGTGTGTGTGTATCCGTGTTGAGACTACGTGAACAGTCTGTGTGTTTGTTTGCAGAACAGCTGTGTGATTGTTTGCTTGTGTTCACTGATCATATTGCCCCCACTACGATGCATCACGTTACGTTAGGTCAGCTTTTATGTCGGGGTCCAAGTTCAAAGTGCTGAAGGGAAATGTAGGAAGGGATATCAACTTTAAACGAATGTTAATTTGATGTGAATAATGTGTTTGGTGTTGGTTTGCAGCCAGGTTCACTCTGGTGTAGCTGTTTGATAATCCCATGGACTTTGTTCTACGTCAGTAAGTTGCTCCGAAGGCGTTTAATTATTAACACACACATGTGAGCACTTAGTGATGTAGCACAGAGGCAAAAAGCTGCGAAAGGTTGAGGTCAAGAAAACATTAGATTTAATGTCGAGAGTCTCCCTCGAGTGTGTTTGTGTTACATAATAGCAGCTTTAATCATATTTAAAGCGCGTTGAGAAAAACAAAAGCTGTGCATTTTGTCTGACCATGTTTAATGAGCACGCGCACACTCCCCCCTTTGTTCGTGTTCATCTTAGATTATTACTTTGCTGACAACCCGGGCATTGAAATGGTGGCAGAACACACACACACACACACACACACACACACACACACACACACACACACACACACACACACACACACACACACACACACACACACACACACACACACACACACACACACACACTCTTTGAAAAGGCCAGTCTGTATCGAAGTTGGACTGACAATCACGTCACTGTTGCTTGTTGAGCACAGCTGGACAGAAACAAACACAGAGGTCAGAGAAATGTACACGTCCAGTTCACAGCAACTTCAACCTACTACTGCATTGATTGTGTTTTGTTTTCTGTTTTGTGTCCCACAAACTCAACATGGACCCGTCCAACATGTGCATTCTGTAGGTTTACCCCCATGTTCACACGTCCTCTTTGTATTTTATCATTTATGACTACAGATGATACTTAGTTGTAATTATAACAGGTTACATTATATAAATATTAGTATAAGTCAAATCAAGTGTATTGTATTTATATTTCTCAGTTTCCAGCTTGAGCCCAGCAGGCGTCATGCAAATGTGTTCATTTGTTTATATGAGCATGTAAGAGTTCGAAACATCAAACTATCGATGTGGAACGTCTGACCACAGCTGATGTCAGTCGATCTTCTCTTGCCTTTGCTCTCCGCAGACCTTTTCTTTCTCCCCTCTCTTCACCTTCCATCTCACTATTTTGTGTTATCAGGCCTGCCACTTAAATTTACTGCCTTTTGGGCGGGGTGCACATCTGGATCTTATTTGGGGGAGCCATCCTGGTTTTCCCCTTGCACTGGCACATATTGAGACATTAACCATCTGTTTCTATCCAGTGATGAAAGTCAGCGTAAACATGGCTGCTTTTTTTAAATATAGTGATGTGGTTAGTTTGTAATGGTAGGAGCTGACATTTAGAGTTTTCCTGATCCAGTTTGTTACAGACAAGTGGTTTGTTTGTAGATTTAGGTTGAAGGAAGTTTATGTCCTTATATCAAATATTATAAGACAATATAGTCCATGAAAACATTCACAGCGAACGGCAGCATTGTGCAGAGAAGGAAAATGTAACAGTGACATTTCTAAGGAATAGTGAAGCAAAAAAAAAGATTATTTTTACCAACACTAACAGAAAAATTCCTTACATTCCCAACTGAGTAGCTGCTTAATCTAGCTGAGAAAGTGTGTGTGTGAGTGAGAGACCGGGGGGAGCCTGCCCACCCACTGTAAACCAGGTCTCCACTCCTCCGCCCTGACCCCCCCCCCCCCACACACACACACACTTCAGTTCCCTCATCTGCCGTTAAGAGCATCTAGTAAATAAAATGCACCTGTTTGTCTCTAACACAACATCAGGAACAACTCGTTTACATTGACCCTCAACGCATACGCGGGAGCATAAGTGCCTGTCCTACACGCTGGTGTTTTAAAGATTATGTGGGGGTCATGCGGTTGGGATTTGTAGGGCTTTGGCTGCCGAGGGCTCCAAATGACCACAGAGGGAGGTGAAAGTGGAACGCTAGATTATTCAAAATATATGAATTAAAAATGATGCCCAAACATTCAAGGAACAGCCCCCAGAACCTGACACAAACCCCGTCCATATGATGTGGTTACGTATGTCTCATGTTATGCTATCTGTCATGGTATCAGGCTTCGGCTGTTGGTCACCTCTGAAGCCATTTTTTAAGTTTCTGCTAAAGATCAGATTTTGCTGTCACATTCTGACATAAATGTGATAATACGACATGAAAGTTCTGTGGGATACGCAGTAAAATCTATAAATGAGAGACCGAGCTCATAATGTATTATTAGATAAGCCTTAAAGGGATTTGTTACAACACAAGCGTGTGTTGAAACCCGAGCTGCTGCGGCAGTGTGTGGAGTTGCTGAAAGATTTCTGTTGCTAATTCCCAGATGCTCTCCATCTCCCCTCTGTGTTCCCGACCCTCCCTTAACCCCAGGTCATGATATTACCAGTTCTCTGGAGCCACCCAACATCGACACCAGTATCCTGGAAGAGTACATCAGCAAGGAGGACGATAGCACTGACATGTCAGTAGGGACTCCAGATCAAGCCAGCAATGTCAAAACAACATGCATTAACCAACTCGTATCATGTCGTTACAAAGGAATTTGTTTTTTCTGATAAGGCTAATCCTGTTTTTCTTCTTCTACGTCTTTCCCCCAGCTGTTTTTCAGAGGTCCACAGCACCCCAGGAGCAAATTATTCATCTCCCCAGGCAGGAGTGTCGTCCTCTGGGGGGCTGGTGTGCGGCGTGAGCCCCCCTATTCCTCTACGCCAAGGACCCCTGCAGCCTGGGCCCCATAGCTGTCAGAACGCCTACCCCCAAGGTCCGTCCCTGGGCCTCCGGCACAACTACCCCTGTGTGGGACCGCAGCAGCAGCAGCAGCAGCAGCAGCCGGCTCACGTCAAGACCGATCACAGGGGCCACTACGCTCCAGGGTGAGCACAATAACATAAAGAGGGTTCACGAGATGGAGCGAATACAGCTGAAGAACGACTGAGGTGCCAGCTCACGTTCACACATGACACGGTGTCTAACACAAATCCAGATACACACCCTACTACAGGTTCATTATGCAATCAACACTTAAGCTTAATTTGTACAAATAATGCATTGGCTGTTTCGAGAGGGGAGGGAGACTGATAAGAGGCAGAGGGAGAGAGTCGGATTACATCCTGCAAGAACGAAATCCTGTAAAGAACATCTCTGACTCTGATCTACAAAGAGTTTCTACCTGAAATATGTTGGCAGCTTAGAAAGAAAAGGATCCACGGAGGCTCGTCAGCTTCAAGCGTGGCCCAGTTTGAAAGTGTTCAGTGGTCTGTTTTTGAATTTGTGAATCTAACATCTATTACTGTGTTTTTTCAGGACACTACCGGAGTCTCCTCCAGACTCCAGCTCAGAGCCGTACTCTCCTCAGCAGGTGAATGGTAAGTAACGCCGCCTTTTCATACGTGAGGCAACGAGTGCAAGAGAGAAACAAAATGGTGCCTGGATCCGCAGACGGTACTCGGCCAGTCAGGCTCCAGGTACTTGCAGGTCAATATCAGTTCTGTTTGTACAGAGTAGTGGGTAGAAAGTCAAGTCCAAGGCAAACTGATCAATTCATGAGGATGCTAAAGTTAGCCTGCGTCTGTCACTTATTAATCTACAGCAGATGCAGTTTGCATACGTCGTCTAGACCGTTTGAGTCCGACTTCTGAAAGTCAGTCTCATTTCAAGTGCCTCAACAAAGAATGACCCGGCGGTGTGTTGGTCTGCTTCAAAAACACACATACCCAAAGTCATTATGTTCTTCTAGACACTTACACACCTGTGTTAGCCTTGCCCATTAGTGAGAAGGTGTGGAAGAGTGTTATCTGATGGGCTTCCCTCCAGTTTGACACAATGGAAAATACCTCGAGCCACATTTGGGTGAAGGAAGAACCTGTCGGTCAGATGGAAAGTAGGACAGAAACATTAGTCATTGTGAGAAAGGAAAAATGATGTATCATCTCTGCCGTGTCTTACAGATCCTCATATGATCAGGACCATGACGCCAGAGAACATGTGTCACATGACTCCAACGCCTCCTCTCCCACCACACGGCCACTATCCCAGCATGCATCAAGACATGTACATAAAGCCTGAGCCGATGATAACGCAGTACCCCATGGGCCCAGCCACGAGCGGAGGTGGAGACATGCAGCAGACACAGATGCTCCATCAGCTACTGCAGCATCCTCAGGGGCCAGAGTGAGTCACAGCAACGTTCAGGGGGGACTGGAGCGGGGGGGAGGCCTGTTTGGATGGAAGCACTAACGTTTGACTGGTTCCATTTGCTCACACAGCAGCGTACCGGTTCACCAGGCCAAGAAGAGGAAGCACTCGGACTCTCCAAACAGCACCATCAATTCCCAAATCCTCACAGGTATCATCAAACAGGAAGCAGGTAGGCAGGGCTCCTCCCTCCCTCCCTGCTCTGCCTCACCCTCACCCACTCTGAACTAACCTCCGAGACTCAAACAGGAAAAAGACCATTTGCAGAACAGTTTGGAACGCTCCCATTGTGTTTCCACTCTGCCTTAACACCTGTGTTTCCAACTATTTGTCACAGGTTTAATGCAGGATGCAGAAAACAGCTACTTGGACCCAAACTATCAGTGCATCAAGTGGCAGCCGCACCAGCAGAACAAGTGGACACCTCTATATGACGCAAACTGCAAAGAGCTGTGGGTGGAATTTACTTTGGCACATTCATATATTTGAGATCTTTATTTTGGAACAAAAAGAGCTGAAGACGCTCTGAGGCAAAAATGAAAACAGTTATAATTGGCCCAGCGCATAATTCAACCCAGTATACAGTGGGAGTGGCAACGGAATAGCAAGGTTAGAGAGCTCCACAAATTCCTCAGAGGTGAGCTGTGTGGGGGAGTGAGCGAGCGCAGGGTTTCGACTTAGAGAGGCAGCATGGGGAGGGGGTCAAGGGAGAAATTAGTGTACACCTACTTGTGCTTTTGCAATGCCAAAACAGAACGAAGTATAGGAGGGAGAGGGAGGAAGGTTAAAATGAACTCGAGAGGCCTTTGAGATAAGTTATCAAAACCACCTGGTTGCCCACCACAGATTTTAGTGCGCCACACCTACGTAAAAAGAACAGTGGGCTTTCATTTGTTTTGATTTGATCGTGAAGTCTTTCACAAGATCTCCGTGTTCACTGCAATAAAAGAACATCGAAACTGACTCGCTTGGACCCACGCTTCCCTTGAACATGTCCCTGAAAGTAGAAATAATGAGAAAGTTCCTATTTAAATGAGTGTCTAATCCTGCAGGGCATGACATCTTATTAAAAACACAGGGAAGCTCCTGTAATAGGTTAATGACTACTGTAGGATGGAATGAAAAAAGAAACTCACTGCTAAAGTTCCTTCATAATCACTAGTTCTCACTCTGTTTGTTTCCCTGTCACATTATCCATGTCATGACCTCCCTCTCTCCTCAGACCCATGCCAACCTACCGAGTCGATGCCGACAAGGGCTTCAACTTCTCCCTGGCTGACGACGCCTTCGTTTGTCAGAAGAAGAACCACTTCCAGGTCACGGTGTACGTCGGCATGCTCGGCGACCCCAAGTACATCAAGACCAGCGACGGCCTGCAGCCCATCGACTGCTTCTACCTCAAACTCAACGGAGTGAAGGCGAGTGAGGGCAAAAGGGAGAACCCGGCATCTACTGTATGTGCCAGATGTTTGCCAGATGTACGGGGCGATCACTGTGTCAGGATGAGGTGAATGAGCTTGTTTAATTGGTCCCGCTAGGTGGAGGCCATGAACCAGTCCATCAGTGTGGAGCAGTCCCAGTCTGACCGCAGCAAAAGGCCCTTCAAGCCAGTGCTGTGAGTCAGAACGTCCTCGTGAACACTCATGACAGCTGTAGTGGTTTTGAAAAGAATGTGGCCGTATCCTTGAATGACCTTGAGGATGCGCTTGTGATTTTGCTTCCCTCAGCGTCACCCTGCCGCCAGAGCAGGTGACAAAGGTCACGGTGGGGCGGCTCCACTTCAGCGAGACCACAGCAAATAACATGAGGAAGAAGGGGAAACCGAACCCTGACCAGAGGTGACACACGCAGTAAACACAGGGCAGACAGTGAGAAGCTCCTGTGCTCACACCTTCTGCTGCTTGCAGGTATTTCATGCTGGTGGTGGCTCTGCACGCTCAGTCCCACAGTCAGAGCTACACTGTGGCTGCTCACGTGTCTGAGAGGATCATCGTCAGGGTAACGTCTGGCCATGTCTGTCTGCCTCCTACAGCAATCATATCACCTAATGTTAATGTGACACATTACCTTGGTCTGCTGTGCACACCCGCCTACACTTACACTCCCACAGTCCAGAGGCCTTTGTTTAGGTTGTCACAATAAGCGTCTCCATCGCCGCCCTCCAGCAAAACACCTGAGTCTACAGGCAGGTTCTTTACGGTCCTTAAACCCGAGTGTGTCAGAGGAGCAGATGCTGTGAAACGTAGCAGATGGAGGCCTTCTCTTGGTGACTTGTCACAGGAAGTCGACCCTCTCATTCTGTGAGAAAACCACAGCCACTCTCAGCCAGGACTCGCTCGGATTCACATATTCCACCTTTGTAGGAATTTGGTTTCGGAGCCAGTGCGGTTTATGGAACAAAGCCCAGCATCTCCTCATCTTAAAGCTTTCACACCTCTTCTCCTCCCAGGCTGATGGTGTTTCTATGTGATGTCTAATCAGACATCGTCGCACTGACACTGAAAAATGTTCAGATACATTAAATCAAGTATAAATTGTTTTTTTACAATATAAGCTTATTTAGTGAACGCTAAAATCCAGTTAGGTGTTAATGGGGTGATTTAATATTTTGGAAAACATGCTGATTTCCTTTCATTAATCATTATTGTATGTTAAACATTTAGCTGGACGTAGCTGCGTTGGGCCTCAAAGCCACCGACTGTCCAACGAAACCAAAGGCAAAACAAAAGCCAAAGTGTGAAAAAGGCAAAAAGCTGGAGCATTATTAACCAGCTACAGTTCTGATGACAAAGCAGTGTCACTCCTTTAATTCAGCATATTTTCCAAAACTGCTCATTTGAAGAAATTGCAGTTCTGAATGTTAAGTTTGATTAATAACAACTGTAAGTGTAACTGATCTGAACCACGGCTCCTCTTTGCTCCCTCTTCCTTGTCGTGCTGCAGGCATCCAACCCAGGACAGTTTGAAAGCGACAACGAGGTCCTGTGGCAGCGCGGCCAAGTGCCGGACTCCGTCTACCACCACGGCAAAGTGGGCGTCAACACCGATCGGCCGGACGAAGCCCTCGTCGTCCATGGCAACCTGAAGGTCATGGGCTGCCTGGTGCACCCGTCCGACATCAGAGCTAAAGAAAATGTCCAGGAGGTCAGGTTGAATCTGTGTTCACGTGTGTGTGTTTCCGTACCGTGAACCTCATGGTGAACGTTGTGCTTTCATATCATCTGCATGTCACGTAGGTCGACACCACAGACAATTTGAAACGGATTTCTCAGATGAGGCTCGTCCATTATCATTACAAGCCTGAGTTTGCTGCCACCGTGGGCATAGAGAACACAGCAGAGACGGGTAACAGCTTCATAATGACTGTGTTCAGATCAAAGCCTTTAGTTCCATCACCTCATTCCTTTGTGTATCATGGTGTCACCTGTCTAATACTGGGGCCTTTTTACTGTATCTGCATCTTTATGTAGGTCCGTCCACCGTGTGAACGCTCTGTTTTAGTTGTTATGTTCTTCTCCAGGCGTGATCGCTCAAGAAGTCCAGAAAATCCTGCCTGAAGCAGTGAAGGAAGGCGGCGACGTGGTTTGCTCCAACGGAGAAACGATTCCCAATCTGTTAGTGGTCAACAAGGTAACACTGACCTACTGGACACACACAGCCAGTGCAGCGGGGATCTCTCCTACGGGCACCGTTAGCTGTGCTTTTACTTTGAAAGGAGCGTATCTTCATGGAGAACGTGGGGGCCGTGAAGGAGCTGTGCAAGCTGACGGACAACCTGGAGACGCGCATAGACGAGCTGGAGCGCTGGAGCCGCAAGCTGGCCAAGCTGCGGCGCTTCGACAGCATGAAGAGCACGGTGAGCGGAGGCACCGTCAGGTGAGAGCGCGGTGACCTTAGCACGCCGACACGGGGAGCGCTTCAAAGTACCAGAATCAACAGCTTTCATCTTCCCCGTGCAGCCAGTCGGGGAGTTATTTCAGCAGGACGGGCAGCGGCCCGTTCAAAAAGAAGCCGGTCAAACCGGGGAGCAAGGTCTGTGTCTGTGCGACGCTTGCAGCATTTCAGTGACAATGTGCGAGGATGCACAGCGGTCAATGCGTGTGGTCTGTTTCAAATGTAGAGCTCGCCTCAGGATCAAGGCTGCATCAGTCAGAGGTTCATGCAGGGGACCATCCTGGCACTGGTCATCGTCATGGCGTTCAGGTTGGATGAGAAACGGGAGGGAACCTGCTACAGTACGTGTGTGTGTCCCGCAATAATATGATGATGATAAACTGACTCTTTGTCTCCTACAGCGTCATTTCCATGTCTGTTCTCTATGTTCTGACGCTTCACCATAGAGGAGACGCCTCGGAGAAAGACGGGTACGTGCGTCACGGGTTATGAGGTCATTCCTACTTCTCTTCTGTCATAATGACGCCTGTCCTGCTCTCTGTAGCTTTAGTTCTTCCTGTGTTCTCTACGTCTCTTGGACGCCCGTCTTCACGGCCGCTGTTACTTTCTGTCCACATGTCGGCCCATGGTACGCTTTCAGCATCTTACTTGCAGCTTCTTTCCTTTTCTGACCCACTCTTCCATCCTTATCTCACGGTTTTGTAGTGGGTGTTTGTTTTGTGCCTGCTGTAAAGCCTTCAGTGTTGCTGTTTCAGTCTGCGCGCGTGTGCTGCAGACCTGCCATACCCACTGTTGTGTCTTATCTGATTGGTGCAGGTCCCGAGCTGCGCTGGGATCGTCTCGTAGTTCTCAGTATATTCCGGCGTCCACCAACACTGCACCCGGTGAGTGGAGATGCTAACTATAGGGTGTGTAGGAACAACAAGGTCACAGGGTCTGAGAGCACATGTAGTTGATGCATGTTCTTGTTGCAGCTTGCTGTTCAACCACTGCCATCAACAACCAGTCTGCTACAGTTCTGACACCAAGTAACAACCAGTCTGCCCCAGGTCAGTGTGCGAATATGAATGTGTTATTATTCCAGTTTTACGGATTTGTCGTCGTGCAGACTACAGTACTGCTGTTTCTCTCCAGATTTAGGCAGCGCCTTTCCCACACCAGGCACTTTTAATAAGAAGGGCAAGTCCAGGCAACTGGACAAGGACCACAGTAGAAACCGACTGAGTCACACTTCATCACCGTTGTACTTTGCCAAGTCCAAAAAGCCGGCACCTACAGACCTGGACGGAGTGGGATCCACCAATCGGATCCCGGGGGGTCAGCCAGTGCCACGGAGACAACGCAGCCTGAACACAAAGGGTAAAGCCACACATGTGGGATGTAGACACAGCAAACGAAGCCTGACTGAGCACATGATTGCACATAATGCAGCACCTCATACTTTGCCAGGAGGAAGGTTGGCTCCCTCTCTGACGAGTCTACATATTGTGGAGACGAACCAAGAGATTACGGTACAAAACTGTGCCACGTCCAAGCGCTGCAGGTAAAAACAGTCCAGTGGTTGTGAGAGAGCTCTTTAGGTTTGAATTCAGTTTTCACGCTTCTTTTCGTCATCTCCAGCTACTCAGTATCACTCCAGGGATCAAGAAATTCCTCCATCTCACAAATCACTTTGCACATGAGGTAAGTAGCATCGCAACATGTACACAACTGCAACAACAGCTCTGTTGATGCTTTCTTTCAAGTGTGGAAATTCCCAGATTTCCTAAAAAAGAACATTTGGGACAGTATTTTTTTCCAAAAATCAACAACATAAACTTAAACTACACTCATTCTAGGTCCACGCAGAGCATGTGGGTTCGACAGTGTGGGGCCACCAGGGGCCGTTTATGCCCCAACCACACAGAGGCGGCGCTCTATGGGGAACAGAGTACGTCAACAAAGGTACTAATCACACATATTTTATTCTTTTGTTATTTAGTACAATTATAAGCAAAAAAAGCAATGAAAAACTGCAATAATTATCTATGAAAATCTTAGCGTTTTTTTGTTGACCTATTATATCTTTTTTTTTTTCTTAGGGGACTCATCACCTGTGGTCAGTGCCTGTATTATCTTTCCAGGACGTCACTTATCATTTCCGTGTCTCTCTGAATGTGAGTGAACTTTTCCAGTACAGTCTGTGTGCTTTCTTTAAGTATAGTATTTCACATTAGTAAGTAGCTACAGTAGAACTGATTGATAAATGTTCTCCACACGCTTTTTTTTGACAGAGTGAAGTGAGTTGTGCCACTGAAGGAGGAAGATCATCGTACTCAGACTACCATTTCCTCATACAAAAAATGTGTGAATGAGGAGGAAAACGACGAATCCCAGCGCTTCAATGTTTCTCCTCTGTGTGCTTTTGTCATGGAAGGTTCTGTCTAATTATTGTACATTATTTTAAATAGATTTAATACAAAACAAGCTACACACCACATACAGTAGTTGCCATATGTATATGCATTAAGTCTCCTCTGTGATCACTGGAGTTTGAAACACTGTTTAAGTTAGTTTTTGTCCTTCAACCTGACGACTGTGTGAAACTGTTAACTAAAATAACTCCAATACGTAGCTCATTTTGTTACTGATCACTTTGTCTTCCATATATAATACAAGCCATAATTACTGTTTAGCGTAATTCAACTTTTTAAAGAGAGCCAGGGTAAGTTAATGTAGATAAACTACACACCTTTGGTTTGTTTTTTAACACTATGAATCTCTCTCTACACTGGAATCAGTGTCCACTGAAAACAAAACCACTTTTCAATAGTTTTATACACTGGAGAGAACATTGGCTTCTGCTTTAGGCCTCAGTGAATGGTTGCAGCTCACAGTGAAAATATACCTCAGAAGTGCACACTGGCAGATCCTGGGTCTCCGCAGTGGAGCTTAGTGTTATACAAGCTGATGCACTTAACTAGACTGTTAACCGGTAAACTAGACTCCCACTGTCTCCATTAGAGGACTGAACACTGTACACAGAGTAGAGCACTATGCAGTATATACAGTAGTAACTGTGCTCAACACTACATGAAATATCAAAGTGCTACATGTTTATACATACGCTGTATGCAACGACACAGATCTGTTTCAGTAGATTCACTGGAAGACATGATAAGTCTGGATAATTAAACAAATAACTGGAAATGAACATGTAGGAACACTGACAGCTCTTAGCATCTAATGATGAAAATGTAACAAGTCCTTCACTCACTATATTTCAGGAAACACTGGAATTGCTCACACTGTATTCTTCTAACTGGATAAAATAATGGTGCGAGAATAAATTTTCAATTCAATTATCAATTTTAATGGCTCGAAAATAAGGTTGAGACCAAGTTAAATTTATTTACACACATTGCAGTGAAACATCAACACTTAAACTGGACTGTATGATTTTCTTGAGATCTTTTGAATATTTCCACCAATAGCCTGAACGTTTTGAACTGTACAATGATTTCCTCTTTGTCATGATTCATTGTCTTATAGGCATTCTCCATTTCTCACCACTATGGTTTTGCTCATTTTGTGTAAGAATGTGTTTTGAATCCATATTTCACGTGTCAGTATTCAGCAAGATGTTGTGTCTCAAATGTAAAAAGAAAATAGGAAACAGCCATCAGACAAACATTAACAACACTGTTCACAACATGAAGACACTGTACAATTCTTTTAGTATTATGACTATGACAAGTGGGTATAGTGTGCTGTTTTTAGCTTATTTATAATGCACTAGCTAGCATAATGAAACCGCTGTAGCACTTTTTGCACTGTATATATGAATTATATTTGCTCTATTAAGGCTGGTTTCAAATACTCTGGTAGAACTGAATTAAATGTAACTGTATATCTTAATTTGTCCCTACCACTGATCCTTTTTATCTGATGTGTTTTATCAAATTGTTTTTATGGATGATATTTTTGGTTGCTGTATTATCAACAAAATCTATTAACATTTTCTTATTGTATCCCAGAAATTACTGATAAGCATGAAAACACAAACACCAGTACTTTTCTAATTTTAGCACATTTCTAAGAGAAAATGCCATAACAATTAAACTTAAAGCGGAGTATTATAATATCACTACTTTTTCTTTTTTAGCATATTTTATAATTGAATTGTTTTTTTGCTTTTTGACAAAAAATATGCTGTAATACTATGAATGCATGCAAATAAATTTGTGATTATATTTTGTTGTTTTATTGACAATTTCTCTGCGCAAAAACAGTTGTTAATTTAGTCCAGTAGATGTCAGTGTTGGTTTATTATTGTAGTGATGTAGTGAAGTAGTGTTTGCTGACTTTAGTCTCTCATGGACCAATTAACCCCAGAGACAGACTTCAGTTTGCAAGTGATTATGACATGTCAATGGGGACGTGTAGTCATTTAACATTATAAAGTTATTTGTAGTTTAAAGACGTCCATTTAGGCTTTAGGCTGTAATAGAACCTTCTTAATAAGTTCATCACAGTAAACAATAGTTAATATAAATATTTGTAAAAATTAACTATACCACCAGATAAACAGTTCCTTTTTTGTTTTTAAGTAAAAGGAAAACCTTTAATAGTCCCATAGTGGGAAAATTTTGTCAGGTTTTTCAGTTTGTTCCCAATAATAACTATGTACTTTTAATAATTGTAATACTGATGTATAATTCTTACACATTTAAAACAGAGTATTAATACTTTTACAAACGTTTCACAATTTTTTCAAATCTTAAAAATGTGTATGCGTTTAAAAAACACAACAAACATAGAAGCCTGCAAGCCCGAATTGAGAGCAAAGCGAGCTCACGGAAGTGACGTTGAGTTACGTCACGGCAAGACCAGGAAGAGATAGTCAGTACGTGGCCTTTTTACCGTTTATGACAGGCAGTGGAGCTCCTCTGCAATCTAAAATGGTAAAGATACTCATTTAAATATTGCTGTTAAAGGTTTATCTGTAGTATATGGAAATGTTGCTTGTGTGTAAATATATTCATAGTCATTTATGTAGGAGAAACTGTATTTTGTTCAGTTTAGTTTAGCAGAGGACCGTTAGCATCGTTGATGTAGCTGCTGCAAACGAGTTCAATCACTTTTACCTTTTTCTGCGACGCAAATAGAAAGTATTAGATTTGACTTTTCATAACAGTTTGCGTTTGTCGAGCTGCAGGGATGTGCCTAACGTGCTTGTTTCTGCAGGAACTCGAGGCCATGACCAGATACACCAGCCCGGTGAATCCGGCTGTGTTCCCCCATCTGACTGTGGTGCTGCTGGCCATCGGCATGTTCTTCACCGCCTGGTTCTTCGTGTATCCTTTTCTTTTTTTAATGTAAATTTAAAGAGAGATGAACTATCAACAAAAACCTAGTACCATAGGACATATGATATATTTGTTTGAACGTGTATAAAACAGGAACAGTTATCTTTAAATTAATTATGAGATAATAAACCTTGTAGATTTGACTCATGAATGTTTACACACACACACACACACACACACACATTATTATAGTATAATTTTCATGTCAGATATCACATGACAATGGTACAATTGGTTAACATGGGCAGTTGCATAACTGGCTACACCTGTAGGAGCCGCAAATGGCATTAGAACTTGGCTACTGGTTGTGTTTCATTCTACACACTTTCCTCAGCTTCTTATCAGCTATGAAGTAACTTCAACAAAATACACAAGGGATGTCTACAAAGAGCTGCTGATATCCCTCGTAGCTTCACTGTTTATGGGTTTTGGTGTCCTCTTCTTGCTACTCTGGGTTGGCATCTATGTATAAAGGTTGTTATAAATCAAGTAATGCTTTTTTATCTTTTACCATAGTGCATTTCTATACTTAGTGCTTGTGTTTCCTCTTTCTTGCAGGTTTGGGCAACTGAAAAGAATGACACATTCCACTGGAACGAATCAGACACACCAAGGACTGTATGTTGGAATGAATTGGACTGCACTGACAATATGTTCGGGAACACATGGACTCTGGTTTTCTTTTCACAAGTAAAGGCAATTTGTACAACTTTTGGTGTCTCTTTTTTAGCATTCTAACTGCAAAGTGATGAATGATTCAAAGTTGTCACATGATAGAATCTTTCCAGAGACCGGACTTGAGCTGCAGCTCAACTGGTTGAGTAGTTGGCAGTGGACGGTCATTGATGGACTGGAGATTATTTATAGTGTGTTTCACTAGTAGTGGCTAAAACCTCAATCCCTGATTATTCTTTGTGTTAAAAATAGAGCAGCCTCTTTCACCTTGTCTCCAGGATAATACTTGAACCCTAGAGATAATGGATTACACTAGGATTACAGCAGGATTATTTAATAAAAACAACATGAACACAATTCAAAGATCCCCACATAATGATGGCAGGATGTAAATTGGCTTTTAAACAATCATGGTAAGAGTTTATACTAAATTTACATAAGGCAAAATAACCAGGTGTTGTCTTTCATTGCAGGGGAGTAAAAATATTTTCAATCAAAAGTATGAATACACAATACACAATCTACAATGTTTACAAACATGCAATGGAAAGTGATGCCTGCATCTCAGCGAGAGATAACATATCCCTTTCTTTCTGTCTGCAACTCAATTTAATTAAATTTACAAAGGCCACGTAGATTAACAGACTCAGTCCAGATTAATACTATACTACTCATGCCATGCCTGGCTCGCATGCCACTGTAAACCTTTTAACCCGCTGCTCACTTGGCTACAAAGAGCCAGCTAACACGCGGCAGTTGAGACTTCACTTTATCCACTTTATCTGTTGATGAGTTCCATGAGTGTTCAGCATTAGTGCACTGCATTGTTCCATGTGTGCAATAGTGTTAAGCTTGACAAATGTCCAGCCTTAAGACAATAATAGTTTAAAAAAAACTGATGATGGTTCCTGATGTTCTGTTATGTCAGAAGTATCGTTCGTGGCAGAATCTTCAGCTCTCTGAAAAAAAGACTCTTTGTCACTGACGAGCCCTAGCAAAGGCATCACGCAGCCACATAGAGTCCTCATACAGCCTTGGGTCGCCCATGAACTCTGCTGTTCGTTTGTATAGGTAGTAATACAACACCGCCGCTGTAAATAAGAAGAAGTACAATAAATCACAACTGAAAACTGGTTTTGATTAAAACATTTTTCAGATTGAATTCACTCATCACCTGTTCTCTGGAAAACAAAAAGGGCTTGAAGGCCATCTGTCCAAACAAAATGGTTTGAATCAAGCCATCGAAGATTCTAGAGAGAAACCGATACTATCAGTTATAACTGGTTGACACCATGCAGTTACACTGAACAGAAATCTGATACAGTGATGGCAATGCTCTCAATATTTAATTAGAATCAGTGTATATTGTGACAGTTTTGATGGTGATGAACCTTACCAACACCCAGCAGTGGAAACAGATGCTGAGAGTCAGGTAGAGAGCAGAGGATATCAGCAGAGCCCTGAATCTCTCCAGCAGCAGGGACACCAGGCCAACTTGGAACACGTAGGTGTTGAACATCATCAGGAGGATGATTATCATGTTGAACAAAATGGCAATGTCTTGGATGCTGCAAGAAAGACATCGTTGATGAGGTTTATTTCTGCCTTTAGTTTCTAAAGAGTAATTTTAATAGGTAGTGTGTTCACATAACATGCATGATTGCATCAGAAGGAAAGATTAAGTAACAGTTGCTTTTATAAGCAAATTAACTATCATTAACGGGTATTATTACTAACTACTGTTGTATTTTTAACAGTTGCTGGATGGATATATTACAAAGTCTGATGAATGTTATGTCACTAAGCACCAGTCTCAGTATTTTCACAAATACCACCTGAATACGGCATAAACAAAACCTCAGGGATCATAAAGACAGACACTTATTAATAGAGCAACAAATAAGTCCAGCATTAATTTGGTTACTTACACAAAAAGCACGAGCTGGATGACAGGTGCCGCTCTCAGAAGTTCACTGAAGGAGTTGACAAAGAGGTCATAGGCCAAAAGTGTGAGCTGGATCAGCAGCACCAGTGAGTAGTTACTAGTCTGCAGCATCTTTGAAGCCCGACTCTGAATTCACCAGGAGTCACGGCCTCTTCTGGCAGTTTGTCCGAAACAAAAATGTGAATATTGGACCTTGGCACAGATTCACAGTCACTCTTACATTATCCAACGCCGACACCGAGACACAAGCACGTTAGGAAGTTGAGGCTCGTCCTCTTACAGTTCAAAAGCCCATGTGTGATGGCCTCCACACGGTTCCTCTGTTAGAAAACATGACGCTTCCTGTCCAAAAGCAGTCCAAGACATGAGATGGAGCGATCCTGGTCCATTCAAACGCTGCATGTTGGCATCTTTGGGCAAAGGCTCCTCACTGAACATAATACCTGCAAAGAAGAAATGAAAATCGCGTCTGATGGTACAAAGGATATGCATCTAGCTCAGCTGCTGCCCTCGTCTTTACTGTGTTAACTCTGTCTGGGAGCTGAGGAGGGCTTGATGTAAGTCGTCTGAATTAGCACTAAACGTAACTATATGAGGTCAACATGCTCAGACTATTACACAGACAGGCACGGGGAGGTCAAAGCTGGGATTACAGATTATTTTACCTTCGCCGACATCTCCTTTTGTTGTGGTTCTCGCTCTCTATCTGTTTAGTAACGCACGTGTTGACGATCTTGGGGCTGATGTCCACCGCAGACCCCGCGTCCCGGAAACCACGCAGCTCTGATTTGTGTTAAGTTCGATGAGCAACTACCTCCACAAACGCGTTCTACGCTGCGTGTTGTATAAGATGGCTTCACAGACACAACTTAACCCAAACGTACTTGAAAAAACGCGGGTAGTAAATGAACACAACCCACCTCGAAACAGCGTGAACCGACTAAATTCTAAAGTTTCTGCCTTTGTGGACAAACAATGCTTCCCGCTACAGCATCCAACGCCGCGTTTAAGCAGTAACGTATGTATTTCCGTAAATTCCATGGTAACGTTACTTCGTACCGTAATAACGACAAATAGGCTCACAAAATAAAATGTTGATCGAAACCGTACACATATCACCGTACAATAAATGTGTCTGTTACAGAACTTGAAAGATATGTGAAAATAAAATCATTTGTCAAAATCGGAGGGGAAAATCCCTCTATTCCACGTTCTGGATTTCTGCTTTACATCAATGTTATGTTTTAATGTTTAATAAGAATACAGAAAACCTTGAGGAAAGTATTATTATTTTTTATTGTAAATGTTTTTTCCTTTACATATAATTACAGATATGGGGATTGTTGACTTAATTCAAACTTGTTTCGTGTAGAAACAGTAAAAACAGACCATAATGTTTTGACTTTTCCTAAATCATGTCTACAAATACTTGCGTCTTTCATGTACGGCTACGTTAAAGATTACGGTAAAGGCCAAACATGCCACGGGGTTCTTGGCGCCGCCACGCGGGTGAAGTCGATAGTTTGTTGAGTTACTGAGGTGATTAAAGGCAGTGGATACCTGCGTCCCGCGAAGAGTGGGTGAGTGCTCACAGTATATTCAAGTTTCACACTTTGTCATGAATGCAATCATTTTTAGAAGTGTAAAAAAAGCGAGGAAGTGTTTCCGTTCACCTCGTCCGCGTCTCGTTCATTCACTCAATATCGTGACGTTATTTCTCCCCCAAACACCTGCGCTGCGCTGCTGTTGGTTCCCTCACTGACCTGAAGGGTTAGTTCAGGTTAAGACGTCAAATTCACTGACCGACGTGTGTCTCACTGAAACTTGTGGCACAGGTGCGAACTCGAACCAACACCGACGCTTTTGCAAATCGTGGCGTTTTCCCGGCGTCATGGTGACGGTGGTGTTCAGGCACCGCTCACCTGTTTGAAACCTCTAACTTGTGACGTTCGTGGTCGTACAGCTGCAGTAGCACACACCTGTGCTGCTAAACCCTTAATCTTAGGCGTGTTTGAGTTTATCTGACCTTTGTCGTGCTTGTTGGCCGGTTTAGACAAACCTAAACTCTTCCAAGGTCTCGTTTTAGGTCATGGAGACGTTTTGGCTTCACAGATATACTTCGTGACGTTTTACTGCCCATTATCGCTGCCTGTTATTGTTAAGCTTTACACAATCTGAAACAACACGAACTGACAGATAAGAAGTAGAGGCAATCATTCATTTGACACTCACGGGAATATATTGTCTCTGTATATCTGCGTCTATATCATAATCTTTGTCATTCTAGTGTAATAAAACTCCTGCTGATGGGCTGCATGCTGGTAAGTTCCTCCAGTGCTGAACAAACACGAAGGCTGGTTACGTGCGAATCTCGTATTCATCATAAATCACAGTTTCATGAGCGCGCATCGAGAAACGGAGGCGCATTTGCTCCACAGTCCTTTTGAGAGTCACATGTTTGCAGTCGCGCTCGTTCTGACAATGCAAACAACTGCAAATGTTTTATTTGCATCTCCTAAGCCGTAGCTATTCACCCTCCCCTTCAAGTACACAGTAACTCTTCTCACATGACACCATCCTGCCTGTTGCCGTCGCCACATCCTGGTCGTGTACGTCGGCCTGCGTTGCATTTCTTTAAGCTCTCGTCTGGACAAACATCAGCCTGTGCTGAGTGAATGAAGCATCGTCCTGTCATTGCTGACATCTTGAACGCACAGTAAATGTATTGTTTCCCATCAGACATGTTAGAATGGCGTTGATCGTATACGTGGCCGGCACCTGATCACAGCAGCTGCAGATAATGCGCACGGTCACAGCTCGGGTGGTTCTGTTTGACTAGGGAGGACCTGTTGGGCCAGATACTCCTAGTATCTCGCAGCACTGAGATAGACCCAAAGGGTTAGATTAGGGTTCAGACAGGTGGTGGTTTCCTGCCCGTGTCCCTGACCTGCTCACACTACCTGTTTATTATTGATCAGTTAACATGTTTAAGCTTGTGATGATTTCCACAGAACAGCTCCTCACGCGTGTCCTCCGTACAGTGGCGCGATGTCGAAGTGGCTGCATGACGGCGAGGTGCTGGTGGGTGAAGGCAGCGGTGAGGCGCTACCACTGAGCCCCAGGATGCGGGAGCGGCCGCCCGGGAGCCCCCGGCCGAGCCGGGTGCACAGCCCGCTGGCTTCCCCCAGAGAGAAGGCCACGGGGAGCCCGAAGCTGGAAACCATGGGCACGGCCAAGGAGCTGTTTGTGCTGTGTGACAAGGAGGGCAAAGGGTTTATCACCAAGCGGGACATGCAGGTGAGCAGGTGTGCTCCTGGTAGACTCACCTCAGGGCTTAGTTCACACCGCTGAGCTGTCCGCTGTCTTCTGGGTAGAGGCTCCAGGTGGAGTTGCCTCTGTCCCCGGAACAACTGGAGACGGTGTTTGAGAGCCTGGACCGCGAGAGCAACGGATTCCTCACTCCTGTTGAGTTCAGCACAGGACTCGGTGAGTTTAGAGTTTAGCTCTAGCCACAGTTCACACATTTCACCCCACCGACTCACTAACTCCACTGATTGTTCTGTTTGTATGGGGGCAGGCGAGCTGGTGGGACTGGAGGACACGACTGAGCTGAGTCAGGAGGAAGCAAAGACGGATATGGCCCAAGTGGACTGGTCCCAGGATGCTGCTGCAGTCAGATTTGTAAACATACTGAAGGAGTTGGGCGCTGACAAACTATTCAACAAGTGAGTTACGTTCAATTGGAATAAAATATAGTAATAATAACAGAACATATGTATTATTCATAAAAAGCAATGTGTGTATGTAGCTTCAATGCTAATAAGTGCCGGGTTAGTAGTGGTGGTTTGCTGTGTTGTGTCAGTCAGGAGGAGCTCTGCTGTCTGTGGTGTGAAGTCCAGAGAGACCGTCCGGAGCTGCTGAGCGTCCTCGAAGGCATCCTCATCCACGCCGCGTCCCACTTACAGGACTCGAACAGAGAGAGGGACAGTCTGGAGCAAGCTCTGCAAAGGTGTCTCCCTCTGTCGCCTGTTCATCCAACACAATCTTCAAACAGTGTCAGACTTTATGAACGGATTCATCTGTGACTCGTTGTCTTTCAGACGCGAGAGTGAACATGATCAGGTGGTTCGGTCCATATATGAAGAAATGGAGAACCAAATCAGAGAGGAGAGAGAGAAACGCCTGTCTCGGGTACAAGTATGTACCAGCTTGATCCAGTAATAAGACTCACTGTCTTTATGGGTTTTAATGAATTTGTTTTAAAATCAAGGAGAGTATTAAACAGAACCAGAGAGGACAACAGCTTGAGGAGGAGCTGAAGCTGCGGGAGCAGGAGCTGGAGAACGTACTGAACAAACAGAAAGAGGTAGAGTAACAAAACAAATGTGTGGAAATAGTGACACAGTTCGACTAATGGAGGCGTCTCTGTCCTAAGCTGGAGACCAGAATCCAGCAGCTGGGCTGCGAGCAGACTAACGTCAAGGAGCAAAACCAGCAGCTGCAGCGCCTCAACGTCCAGTTACAGGAGCAGGTGGAGAACAGCAGGGAGCAGCTGCGGGCGACCGTGGCTCAGCTCAGCCTGCTGCAGCTCAGCACGGCCCAGGAGCAGGCGGCCAGGCAGAGGTGAGGAGGAAGAGGATGAAGACGCTGTAGTTGTACTGCTGACATTACACCACACCTCAAAAGCAACCAGTGGAAGTCGTTTTCCCTCCTTTATTGTAGGAACGTGACGAAGGTGTCCAGGAACATGCAGAGAGAGAAGGACAGTCTCCTCAGACAGCTGGAGCTGCTGAGGTAACAGACCCTCTGTCAGAAACACAGAAGAAGCTTCGTAACATAAATCCGCAGGTCATTGATGGTAATAGTTGGAATGGCTCTAAATGGGTTTTGTCTTTGTGTGTCAGGGACATGAACAAAAGGCTACGAGATGAAAAAGATGCCCAACAGTCCCAGAAGAGGGTTAGTCACAGACGCTCTGTCCTTCCTCCTGTGCCATTAACTTATTACCTCAGTGAAGACCTTTGCTCCCCGTGGTCACAGCAGATTTATCCACCCTAAGCTAAGTCCTGGAATGGCTCACTGCTTTTTACCCGTGGGACAGTGATTATTGACACAGGCATCTGGTTTTGCCTGGTTATTGATTAATAAAACGTGTGCTAGTGCCACTGACACTGTACAGCAGCGTTGTTGTTCTGCAGTTGTGTTCAAGTAGACTGAAGGATTTCGCCGAAAAGACTATTTTTTTCCTGTGTCAGGAAACAAAGTGTTACATGTTCACAGATGATAACTGTAATGATAAAACTGTAAACTGCTCTATTTATGCAGTATTTAACAAACCAATAAAGCCCTTCACTGTATTTATCGTAGTAACCGAACGTTCTCACAATGTTCTCCTTCTCCCCATCTGAGTTCCTTGAAAGTTAAATGTCTTTTTTACCAAAAGCTTTAACTGTTTTGAGTTTGAGTCACATATTTACTGTATGTTTCTACAGAGCATACATTTAGGTTGCTTGTCTGACTGTAGCACATAAACACATGTTGGTTATTTATTTGTAAATGTATATGTGCATTAATTATAAGCTATGATGTTGACCTACTTCTGTTACAGAATAAATGTCACTATTGGCCTGAATCCTTTGTAAATTAATATTTACTGTGAATAATCTGGCTTGTTTGTAACTGATTTACTTCAGAGTAACCGTGTTCACTGATGTTTCCATAATAATAATATGTCATAATAAATACAGAAAGAAGAATAGAAATCTTAATACTTTACTTTCCATTAAAACCTTTTTAGAATCCAAATGTCACAAAGACTTTGCAGAGGACAGAGTCAGTCATAGGTAACTACTTACCACAGGACAAGCCACTGAAAAGGTTTGTATGACAGACTGCATGTGAACCCATAGTTATGACACGAAGCAAGTTACAAGCTACTAATCCTGGCTATTTTTTGATTTTAAAGACAGCTGAGCTCATGTGATGAGTTGGAGCAGGACACAGAGGTGGCGAAGAGACACCAGCCGTCATGTAGTGTCAGGTGTGAAAATGTTGAACAGGCTCAAATTCAGGTAGGGAAAATTTTACGTCTAAAATATAATGTTAATATTCTAAAATTATAGCTGCCAGTTCAAAGCAGCATCGGAGCACAATGAATCTGAACCCTCCATAGCAGTGGCTGAGCACAGATTTCTATAGGACTCCGGTAAAAATCTGTCGGCCGCTTTAATTAGAGACAGACGAACAAAAATGTATTTAGTTAATGTTTGGTTTCTTTACCCAAAAATTTAGAGCACTAGTGTCAGTCCTCAGCGAGAGTTCAAGGTGGTGTTCCTGGGAAGTACAGGAGTGGGCAAGAGCTCCTTCATCCAGCGGTACTGCACGAACCGCTTCCACAGCAAAATCAGCGCCACAGCTGGTGAGGTGTGTGTGTGTGTGTGTGTGTGTGTGTGTGTGTGTGTGTGTGTGTGTGTGTGTGTGTGTGTGTGTGCGTGTGTGTGTGTGTGTGCATAAACTAAAACCAGGGTCTTTGGTTGTTCTCAGGTATAGATTTCCAGGTGAAGACTGTAACTCTGGGCTCCACCACTGTCACGCTGCAGCTGTGGGACACGGCGGGACAGGAGAGGTCGGACCTGGCATCTCACAGCCCCGTTGTTGTGGTGTCTTTTTAGCGTCTTACTTCTGCCTCCAGGTTTCGCAGCATCACCGAGCAGTACTACCGTAAAGCAGCCGGTGTCCTCGCCATGTACGACATCACTCACTCCGCCTCGTTCACGGCTGTGAGAGGGTGGGTGGCCTCTGTGAAGGTAAGCAGGTAGAAAAGTCATGGATGGGTGAATGTAAAACCATGCAAACCAGTTTGTCTGTATTTGAATACAAGTGCAGCGCAGTAGTAAGCTCTGACGTCAGCGACGCCGGAATGAGCTGCTCTGATTCAGTTTTGATTTCACCCACAACTCCACTTTTTGAAAGAAGAAGGAGTTTGATTTGCAACCTGGTACTTGTTCATTACAGGAGAAGATGTGTGCGGGTGCAGTGTTAATGCTGCTGGGGAACAAGCTGGACCTGGCGGACAGTCGTCACAGAGAAGTGACAGCAGAGGAGGGGAGGAGGCTGGCGGAGGTGAGCCGCATTTCAATATTTAAACTCATGGGTTTCTCTCAATGATTCTGTCTCAAAGGGGAGAAACTGGATCCCTCACATACATGACATGATGTTGTGTGGTTTATACAGCGGCACCAGGCCGTGTTCTATGAATGCAGCGCCAGGACTGGATGCAACGTGGACCATCTGATGACTCACCTGGCTCAGTACGGGATCGTATTTCTTTACTTATCGTCTGCATTGTCTGGCATCTGCAGCTGCGGTGGTGTCATTGGGACAAGTTGCTGATTTAACTCTATTTATTTTTGAGCTGTTTTGCAAGACACTTTCCAGAGGCTGAAGCAGCAATAACCACAAAAATAATCAGTTTACAGCAGTGTTAAACAGAATAACACTGTAGATTGCTTAAAACCTTACATTAAATTAACTAGTTTCAAACTAGTTTGATAAAATCCATGGAATGAAATACTGGTGTAACTACTTTGAATGAATTATATAAATTACAATGACTGATTTTATACATTTCCTTTTTTCAGGCTGTTGCTCACCCAGCAGGACCATCATTGTGATGAGTCTACGATGCAAAGACTCCTGACTGGGGACGAGGCCACGAGAAGCTGCTGCACATGAGCAGACACCGACAGATGGTTTGATAGAAACTCCACAATTTGGCTCAAGGGAATTACAGAATATTTTCTTGGTGGAGGCAATCAGAAAGACTCAATGGAAAAACTGACTATCAGCTCTAAGCTCTTTCACACTTCTGTAAACCTGTTCACCGAAGCAGCGCTTGCATATGTTTTAACGTAATTCAATACAATCATTTTCTTTCTCAGGGCTTGTATTTTCTAGACAAATCACTGGAAATGTTTCTGCTCGTCCATACAGGGTGTTTCATTTATTCGAAGGTGGCTGGAAATTGGTTGTGATTAGCAACTACTTAACACCAGCTGCTTGTCAGAAAAGTATAAGGAAAATTTCCAAATCTTTAGAATATACAGGACCTGTAAATAAAGTGTTACCCACACAGCATATACAGTATGTGGATGATTTGTGTGTCTCTGAGGAGCCAGCTGGGGGCAGACGTGCTCTCTTTACAGCCGTGCAGGGGTGATCTGCCAAAAGGGGACAGGCGCTGGGTAGAAGTGCAGCAGGCGTGGGTCTGCGTGTCCACGGGCGACTTGGACTGCGCTGGTCAACCTTCAAGGACAGCAGCACGGTGACACCGGGGTCAGCGAGAGCTCGGAAGACGCCGCTCCAGTAATCTGCATCCTTAGGGACCCAACGTCTAAAATCAGGTAGGAGTATTTTGGTCTCAGCGGAAAGAGCAGTTTTTCCATGACACAATGGGATAAAAATAACTCGTATACGACCATTAGGAGACGACCACTGTCCCACTATATGTTTATGACTAAAGCAACACTTTTTCTTTTTGAATATGTTATTGTTTTATGAAATGATAATGACTTTACTGACACCTAAAATGTGCGGATGTCATGAAAAGTTTCACTTAGGAACAAACAAACTGTGAATGAAAGAGTTAAAAGCTGTGAGTATGTCTGTGGGAGAAGAGTGTGAGGAGATCAGCTTGAGTTACTGCGATGGGCGACATGTATATCTGCCTGCTGGAGGACACGTGACTCAAGTTGTTAAGTATGTTTTTGCCACAACATATTTGATTTCATCTCTGCTCGTCCGTTGACCATTTTAGTTTTGGTTTGAAGCAGGTAGAAATCATGATATACATGAACTTGTTCACACCTAAAGGGGAACTGAGAACTGAAAACGGGAAACTATTTGTGCACCGCAACCGCCTGGTTCAAATGTTGGATGAACTCTGTGTGAGCTTCTGTCACATCTTCTCTTCATTCTCTACATTCAGCCCTTGGATCCTTTCAAAGCTCCCTGTGTTGGTGTAATGTAGTGAAGTGCACTAAGATGCTGCTATTTTTTATTCCAGAATGGAACCACGACGCGAGACAAATAAAACGTGTGGGGTGATTTGCCTTAAATACCTGCTGTTTATCTTCAATATTCTTTTCTGGGTGAGTCACCGGATGCAGAAACGTTCAGAGAATATGAGGAAACTAATCCTGTTTTATGGGAAGATACTAGTTCTACATTCCTACATTTACTACAGTTTTTTCCATTACAGCTTTGGGTTTTATGTCCTCTCAGTTCAGTCCCAAACTCACATATGAAACTTAATTATTATTTCCCTCGCTTGCATCACTCTCACACTTTAAGACCTAATTGCTGAGCGCGAGGTGACACGTTCCTCATATGCTGCATTGGTTCAGCTGGCAGGGGGAGCTGTGCTGGCAGTGGGCGTGTGGACTCTGGTGGAAAAGAGCGACTACATCAGCCTCCTGAACTCCAGCGTCTACTCAGCCTCCGCTTACGTGCTGATAGCTGCTGGACTCATCGTGGTGGCGACTGGGGTCATCGGATGCTGTGCCACGCTAAAGGAAATGAAGAGTCTTTTGATTGTGGTGAGGTGGATGAGTGAGACACACCCAACACAAGTGATTTGTGCTATTTTATGTCCAGTGAAGTCTGAAGCTAATTTAAAAACTTGGAGTCAGAAACTGAATAAAGACTCCATAAGTTCCTGTACACACACACACACACACACACACACACACACACACACACACACACACACACACACACACACACACACACACACACACACACCTTAGTCTGGTTGTGTGTGAAAGTTAATCCCCGGTGACCTTCTGTCTCGCCTGCCTGAGGTCAGTGCAGCTCATAACGTTTGGCTATAACAGACGACGTCCTGCAGAGGTTGGATTTAGAGTCACGCTCATGCCAGAGGAATGACAGACATCACAAACGGCTGCTTGGCTGTCGAGTGTGTCAGAGACAGACGAACGGACGCAATTAAGGGAGATAATACAGAAGCAAAGCTGCACCGGCTCTATGACGTTATGCCTGTTTCTATATTCATAACAACGATAGTAATGACTCACTTCCTGTAATGATATAGTTTCTAGTATAACGCCTTTTTTGGCAGAAATATGCAAAAGGTTTGTAATCTAAAAATATTGGAATTCATATGCTTTTTATTTTACTTCTGTTTACTTCTGCAGTATTTGATCCTTTTGTTGTGCATTTTCCTGCTGGAAATCATTGCTGGTGTGTTGGCCTACATACAATATAAAGAGGTAAGACATTTTACTTTGTATCTTTATGTTCCATGATAGTGAGCGGCTGCTGTGCTTGTTTGTGTCATAGTATTTAATATACACTTCAACTGCTACATTTCTGAAATTTATTGTTATCTCTGGTTTGTGAACAGTGTGTGTGTGTGTGTGTGTGTGTGTGTGTGTGTGTGTGTGTGTGTGTTTGTTGTCGATTCACAATTTGTGATTTTTAACTTTTTCATCACCCGCAAAACACCTCAGTTTCTGCACCCTCTGTTGTGCATGTTCTTCATTTCTTCAGTTTTCGTTCTCACACCTCTCTTTCTCCCCCCTCTTCTCTGGGTCCAGTGTTTCCCTTTCTGCTACCAGGTAATCTGCTGGCATCTGTTCCCATTTTCTATCAGACAGTTTCTCTAACCAATTGTTATGTGACGGCACTTTTCTCTGTGTACCTTCTGTCAAACAACAAAAGTATTTCTATATCCTGCATCAATAAAAAGGAGAGTAGGGTCAAAGATCCTGTGCTCACTTACTGTAGATCAAGTTATGTCCGGGCGTTGCACAGGTCAAACTGGGGTAAACATATTTACCAAAGCCTATTTTTATCAACGGGAGGAGATTTTATGAGTTTTTTGACAGAGCAACCTTTAAAAAACTTCTTCTGCCTCACAGCTGAATGAGGAGCTCAGACAGAACCTGAAGGTGACCATGCAGCAGAAATACCACCAGCCAGGGGAGGAGAGTGTCACACATGCAGTGGACAAGCTTCAGCAGGAGGTGTGGAAGTGATGCTGTGTGTTCAAATTACTATAAGACCACTACAGGAAATAACTTCAAGACTATTTAGCTGCTGTCCAGTCCTTGTCACCCATTTTTTTTTCCTAATTCTGTCAGTTTAAGTGTTGTGGCAGTAACCACTCCTCAGACTGGACAGAGAGTGTGTGGATCCAGGCTGCAGATCATGCGCGGCTTGTTCCTGATAGCTGCTGCAAAACTCCCAGTGAACTCTGCGGCCAACGGGACCATCCTTCAAATATCTACAAGGTGGAGGTGGGTGCAGCTGCACCTCTGGTTCTTGATAAATGTCCCATTATAATGAGTTTCTGACTTCCTGTCTCACACTCCCAGGGAGGCTGCATTATGAAATTAGAGCACTTCATCCTGAGTCAGCTGTATATTCTTGGTGCAGTGGGCATTGGGATTGCATTTCTTCAGGTAAAACTCCCAAAACTATGCAGAGCAATTGTTTTGTGGCGTTAAACTAACAAGCTTCTTGTCTTTTTTTCTTTCAGCTTGTGGGGATGATGTTTACCTGCTGCCTTTATCGAAGTTTGAAAGAAGACACATATTAAATTTTGGACTTTCTTAAATCTGTTTTTCATCACACACACATTTTGGTAGCTGATCTTATGTCTCTCAGTTATTTACCTACCTTTGGATGATTACTTCCAATGACAGTACAAACACTACATATGATGCAGTTCTGCTGGACGGTGCTGGTCATTTTCTGCTAAATGCTTTAAACATCCTGCATTTCTTTTAAAGGTGTGTGGACATGAGAACAAAATGAACATGCCGTTGCTTTGTTTGGCACATTTATTTAAAGTTAATATATATACTGTTTGTTGAAATCAATTCAAATGCTTCCAGGTTTTCATTTTCAGCGACCACAGGTGTCGGCTTTGGCGGCACGTTGATCTTTTATTCTGAAAATCTTTGAGCGGATGTTGTTGTCAGCTGACAGTACTTCCTCCTTGCGTATTCGTGTTGCACGGTTATACGACTTAATTTTCTCATCCCTTTCACCCCTATGTGGGTGAAACACAAGTGCTGGTGAAATGTCTGCGAAGCCAACTTGTCTGATAGTCGCGAGTGCGTCTCCTCAAGGTGGGTCCGTAGCTTCGTAGCTTGTAGCAGCCATTACAACCGGTTTGTCTAAGTGATAATACCATCGACGTCTGAAACGCTCACTGCTGTTTTTAGGGCATGTCTAAAAATTTAAAACACACGTCAAGAAATGACTTGAATCATAATAACAACGAGTACAACCAGATTTCGACAGTGATCACCAGACCCAGAGTGATAAAAACTGGGAAAGTGGATCAAAAAGACTATTTTTTTGTACAGTCAAGAAAATAGTAATAATAGTATTTTTTCTTCAGGTGTTCAAAGGAGTTTCAGTTTATTCTCATAGCTACGGAACCAACAGCTTCGTTGTGTGATGCATGTCTACACCGCTGCTGCTTTGTGTTCATCCAGGTGTGTCGGCGGCGTCTTTCCATCAGTCCTTCAGTCTCTGTAGCGGAACGTTTAACCTGCAGACCGCCACTCCCGGGGTATGTTGTGCACGTGCACGTCGGGGGAGGCTGACCGTGGTCCTCGAGCGCCACCGCTGATTGGCTGAACACACCTGGTCCAGGTGATCAGCTGGAAAACGAGCAGCACCGTGGTTCCGCATGACCGAGGTCAGCCTCCCTTTGTCCGGTCAGTGACTGAGTCCAGGGCCGCTGACCCAATAAATTAACAAATAAATGACTATTTATTTAACAGTATAAGGTGTTTTAGAGCTCTGAAATGGACTAACAGTAATCTGAACTGATGGGCAGTGTGTTGATGTCCCACTATAATCTATGCAGGTATAGAGACAGAAACACGCACCTTATCTTCTGGCAGTAGTAGAGAAGCAAACTGGAAACGTGGGGGAGGAGAGACAAACTGTAAATGTTGCAGATAAGACGTACAAGCGTCCGCGTCCTGGCTTCTAGCAGAACTAGGACTTCCTGTGTCAATCGTTTTGGTAGAACTTGAAGAAAATGCCTTGAACATTAAAAAGTCTGACTTTAATGAACTACAAACCCTCCAAACCAGTTTACTACCACACTTTTTTACACACATACAACCTGTACGACCTGTAGAAATACTGATTTTTATCACCTGCCATTAATATTAGATTCATGCATGAACATTTAGATTTAATTTGCTCTTGAAGACGTGATCGAAGAAGCTTAGGGGTTTCCTGGTGCAGCCAGCGTCATGTAAATGTCCCATCACAGCTGTGCTGACTTCAGGGCACTAAAGGCTTCTTTCAACCTGCAGGGGAAGCCTCTGGACTTTGTCGGCGTGGATGAAACCACCAGCAGGTGGGTGCAGGACTTCAGCGTGAAGCCCTATGCGACGCCCGCTAAGCTTGAATCTATAGACGGTGAGATTAATCGCATTCTCATTCTCCGCCGCCGTCGCTGCTCTGTGCTCGTGTTCTGACTCTGCTCGTGTTCTGTCCAACGGCCCGGCAGGTGCCCGGTACCAGGCGCTGCTGCTCCCCGACTGTCCCGGAGCGGTGAACGACCTGGCACGCAGCGGCTCTCTGCACCGCATCCTCACGCACTTCGTTTCTCAGCAGAGTGAGCGCGATGCCTCACGCTAATCAGGCCGTTTCCTGGTTCTTTCTTTTAACCCGCCGTTTCCCCCCCGCAGAGCCGGTCTGCGCCGTGGGACAAGGAGTGTCTGCTCTGTGCTGCGCCACCGAGGGGCAACGATGGATTTTCAGCGGCTACAGTTTGACAGGAGTTAGTTTCTCTTTTGTAAAGATTCATAAAATCCCTAACTAAATATATTAGTGTTCAAAGCACTGACTAAAAATGATGTTTGTTTGTGTAGCCGTCAGTGTTTGAGCTGGTGCGGAGGCCTGACTTTGCCAACCTGCCCTTGATTGTGGAAGACTTTGTGAAAGACAGTGGCGGATCGTACACAGGTGAGCTGATCCACGCGTGCTACGTCAGTGGGAACCGCTGGTTAGATGGTTCTAAACCGCTCGTGTTCATCTCTTTGTTTTCCAGCAAGTCAAGATGATGCGGTGCACGTTGTCATAGACCGACACCTGATAACGGGCCAGAACATGGCGTCCACGTCACTCGCCGTCAACAATCTGATCCTGCTCTGTAGCAAGGAAAAATAGAAATGTCTGAGACCGCTCACTCCTTTCACCTTTATGTTCATGTTAAACAAACATTCAGAAACAAAGTTCGGAAGAAGCTGGATCAGAACAGACCTTAGGCAGCTTTATAAATACAGCTTGATAAAGATGTAACAAAAGGCCACACAATCAAATGTGTTGAGTAGACGCAGGCCTGACTGGTGACTGAAGTGTTCAAAGGACTAAAAACAAGCTCCACAAACTCAGACCCGAGAGCAAAATGTGTGTTCGAAAAAACATTTCTGGATTTAGAGAAGAGTGAGAAGAGGCCACTTAACTGACGATCATGCACCTTCGACTGTTGAATGGACACGTGTTACTGCACTGACGCAACTGTACAGGATGTGACTCGTTTTCCACCATAAAAGTCATGAAAAGAAGCAAAGTCTATTGAAGTGCCTACTGCGTATTTTTGTATCTTTCGGAAACTAACAGATCCCAGTTTTATTCATGCAGACAAGAACACGTTCATGACTCTCAACCAACATGATTAAACCCTTGGTCGCTTGTTTCCAAGAGTGGTTCAGGGAGGAAAATAAAAAGGACGATGCTGATGATCCAAAATCCACAGTCTTCAAGTCCAGTGCTCATAGGAGATCATAGAAATAATCCAGTCCTTGTCCCAGTTCCCATAAGGAAATTCCTGTTCCCAGTTCAATAGCCAGAGAGATTCTCAAGTGGATTGACTGTAACAAAATTGTAATAGCATTAACTTGCAGCTTGTCGCTATTGTATTCAAGTGCCTTGAACTTAAAATGACTCATACCTTCAGTGATGGATAGTACAACACGTGCTTCCCAGCGTTGTTTCTGAAATGAAAAGGTCAGTGTCGTTACAGCTGCTTTCTAAAGCCAATATGAGATTATTTATTGAACCCTTACCTCTTGTACGTGAAATAATGCTCTGCTGAATATTCATCCCAGAGGAGTTTTGGCCGGTGCTCACGCAAAATCTCAATGTACCTGACAAGACAAAAAAACGAGTAGGAGCTTTAAATGAAAACCTATCAGAATCAGAACATCTGTTTCTCATTTCAAGGCAATTTCACATATTCAAAACAAAGTAATAAGACTATTGTTTAAGAGTCTGATGAAGTACCGTATAAGTATAAATGTGTGTACTAATACTGTAAGCTCCTACCGTCCTCCCAGGATCGGCTCTGTTCCCTGGTTTGCAAAGTCAAGCCCGTACAAGTTGAGTCCGAGCAGGATCTTATGCCTCCACTGAGAGCCGGGTGCCAGCTGGAGGACACAGTCTCGTACCCAGGGCAGGGGAGAGCCCGGACCGGGTCTAAGGGGAATGAAACCACATACGTCTAAGTAATTACGTTACTGCCATGTGTTTTTCAGGCGGCCACCACTGCAAACCACCACCTGGCTCCATTCGAGTAGTCGTATGTCATGAGGCTGAATCCATCCACCGCTGGGGCCAACTGCTCGAACTCGTCCCTGCCGAACATGCCTGGCTGCCCCGTGCTGATCAGAACCGACACAGAACCATTAAGCCCTGGTTTTACAGATCTGTTCTTCATATTTACAGCAGCTGAGTAATATACATTCACCTGGTCACAGCGGGCGGAATTACAAGAATGCAGTCCAGTCTCTTAGCCTTCAAAGTCTCGCATATATGTTTCACCAAATGCACCAGTTCCCTGTTTGGAAAAACATTGTGTGCAGTCATTTTTGGCAGTGGACACTTGAATCCCCTCATATAAAGTAGTTGTGCGTCCACAACTCACTTCCTCTTGTTGCCTCCCAGCTGGCTCCATAGCTCCAGAGTAAAACCATCAAAGCCTTCGGTCTGCGAGGGCACAGCTTCGTTAGACAAACTGCGAAAGCACCGTGACCTGATTCAAACGTGCCGACGTCAACGCGAGGCTGAATTACTGTACTTTTGCCACGTCCACCAGCTCACTGCCCAGCTCCTCGACCTCGTCCTCACTGCCCAGCACGCTCATGTAGTCCTGGTAGGACCAGCCGTCAAACAGAAGCCGAGGCACTGAGGGTGGGAAAGTGGCACAGGCTCAAGATGGAGGACTCGTGGCCCACATGAACAGATGCGAGGATCCACTCACCCATCCTGACTTTCTTGTTGGACTTGCGTACGGCTTTGACCCATCCTGGAAACGACAAGCAAGTCCTTTCTAGTTCATTTGCTTTGGCGCTAAACACGCCAGTGAGTCTTCGTTTTACCTGGGTCGTGGTCGTGGAGTCCTGTAACGTCAAAGGTTTCAGGTCCTCGTCGGCGGAGCTGAAGCCACACTGGAGACACCGAGGTCAGTTTGGAGCCGAACAACTTGGCGATGTCGTAACCGTGGGAATTCCACTGAAGGGTTGAAAAAGCAAAGTTTAGAGATGTGTAGATGACAGCTTCATAAGGCTGGGTTTGTGTCATGTTGTGGCTTACTGTGGATGGGGTGGTGAATGAATAGAAAGACTTACGGGAGTGACATATCCCAGCACTGATCCTTGAAACGTCCTCTTGATGTGAGCAGAATACCTCTTTTCCTCCTTCACTACGTCTTTCCAGTGCAGGTCTGACACAACGAGGCCTCTTTCCAACACTGACAGCTCAGCGGGAGATGTCTGAGTGGGATCAAAGGCAACGGGCACGTTTCAGTGACAGTGCACGATAAAGGCTCATTCCTGACAGTGCAGGAATCAGGTGAGTCTGGTGTCAGACGTGGCATCACACACACATAACACCTTGTGGGTGTGAAGTTACTCACCTCAGTGTCTGTTTTGTGAGACTTCTTTGCATCGGTTTTGGAAAGTGTGGCACTGACCAGCCAGCTGCATGAGATGATGTGCAGCAGGAAAAACGTCGTTCTCATCTCCAAAAAGGCGGTGAAAAGGATTCGTCAAGCACTTCAATTACAATGGGTTAGCTCAGATCTGCTGCTTCGCAGCGCAAGTATTTCCTTTTTGGTTGATATGTGTTAAATTAAGAACCAGCATATCCTTCAGCGGGTTAGAATGACACGGATCAACGCGCACAGAGGGCCCCGTTCATGTTAGTAAAGTGCAAAACCTGAATTAAAGATCAACAGCCCGGGTCGATCGGTTCCTGCCAGTTTGATTGACAACTTAGCTCAATGTGTTTCTGTAGCGTCAACCAATCTGGCAACTTCCGCGTTGTCGGATTTTCAAAATAAATGTTTCTAGCCGTGTTGCCAGTTTGGACGATTTAACGCCAAATTGTAAACCACAATAGTATTTGCTCTTGTTTTGGTGACGTTGGTGCAGTTTATACTAATGAGAAGTTAGGCTTTTAGGCATTGCCCTTCACTACTACAAGACTTAGTACCAAATAATCGTAAAAAATATATAATCTAAATGTAACATTTGTGAATAATTTTTTATAATAAAAACACCTTGTTAGCAACATCGAAACTTGCACTATCTAGTGATATTATATAACAGTTTCAAGTAAAGACTGAACAAGTTAGCGTCTAGGTTTTACCAATTGACAAACTGCCAATAGTTTAAATTCACGTCCTGGCCCTTAGCGCAAAATGAGGGTTGTTGTCTGGAAAATCTGGCAACTAGAAAGTCATCTGAGCAGATAGGCGGCAGTGTAGCTAGCACGTTAATAAGTTAAAGCAATAAAGAAGACTTCTTGACTTAAACACGCCGTCATGAGCACAGTAGTGTAATGTCATAGAATGTATTAGAAGATTGTGTTGTGGTTTAGATCGGCTTTCCAGCGATTATTCAGTTTGCTGACATTAATAGGTGTGTGTCATTCATGTTTGCTAGCTGGAGCTAAAGTAGTTTGTGGTAGCAAGCTAACGTGTCAGCAGATCTGTGTAATGTGTTACCCACTGTGGTAACGTGGTTCGTTGCTGTACGAAACATCTTCTCAGTGAATCATGGCAGTTGAACAGTTTGTGTCCAAGACACTCGAGCTTCTGCAGCAGGAGAGAGAAGCTGAAATAGAAGAGACCAGGTTAGCAAAATAACATTGTGATTATTTAAAATCGCTTATTTCTGGAAAACGATTATGCTTTTTTTTACTACTAAAAATGGCATTAACGTGTATTGTGGTCTCAGAATTTGGCAGGAGAACGTTTCGCTCAAAGATCTTCAAAATAAAGGAGTTTGTCTGCTGAAACTGCAGATAGGAAGTCAGTCCACAGGATTGTATGGACGCACTGTTGTCATCCTAGAGCCAAGAAAATACCTTGGCTTCACATCTCTTCCAAGCAACAGCTTCGGTCCAGGTGAGATGGAAGTTTTCACGATTGTTCTTTTGTCTTCTTATGATGAGTTACCTCTGAGTTAATGGGTTGTTGGTGTTTTTGGTTACAGGTGATATTGTTGGCTTGTATGATACTGGTGGATGCACCATCGCCTCACAGATCAGCACAGGGATTGTGACGAGGGCCAGCCAAGTGTCCATAAGCGTGGCATTTGACGATTCAGTGGATGGACTCAGTTTTGATACAGATGCTGTTTACAATCTCTTAAAGTTGGCAAATGATGTCACCTACAAACGAATGAAGCGGTTGGTGAATGTCTGTGTAAAATACTAATGAATATGTGGGACACAAGTGTGCAAAAGCCACTAAAATATGTTTTTTTTATTGTGCGTTTTCCTGCTTACAGGGCCTTGAATACATTAAGTACATATAGAAACGGGCCAGCTGCCAATCTGATTAATGTTCTTTTTGGAGAAACAAAAGCTTCTTCTCAGTCACAGACAAGTAGGTCATGCTCATGAGAAATATTATCACGATGTAGTCTTGTTGATTGACATGTGTTGTGGTAGATTTACCACTTTACATTGCACAGGATTGATTGTTAATAATAATTTCAAACTATCATGAATCATGCTGATCAACACGTGTTTTCTTCCATCAGATGCAGTTGAATTCTTGAACACAAACTTGGATGATTCTCAAAGAGAAGCCGTGTCCTTTGCTCTGTCTCAGAGAGAATTGGCTGTGGTTCATGGACCTCCAGGCACTGGCAAAACCACCACAGTGGTGGAGATCATCCTGCAAGCAGTCAAACAAGGCCAAAAGGTGCCAAAATGTTGAAATCTAATAGTGTAAATCAAAGTGGTTAATTCGCTTCTTGCAACCTGTTGTCCTCATCAAGTGCTGTGTTTCCCAACAAGCTCATTCTGATGTTTGTGTTTTGTGACTGTGCAGGTCCTGTGCTGTGCCCCTTCTAATGTGGCTGTGGATAATCTTGTGGAAAGGTTAGCCCAGTCCAAGGCAAAGATCCTGAGGCTGGGTCACCCTGCCAGACTGCTGGAGTCTATACAGAAGCATTCACTCGATGCCATCCTCGCTCAGAGTGACAATGCAAACATCATCGCTGACATTCGTAAAGACATTGATAAAGCTTTTGTAAGTACTTTAGAAGTTTGATTTAGAAGCGTTTGCTGTGTCTTAAACAATTTGTATGATTTTTTTTTTAATCATTTTTTCAAGATGGGAAATAAGAAGAAAGGAGGAGAGAGGATGAATATTAGAAGAGAAATAGGGGAGCTGAGAAAGGAGTTGAAAACAAGGGAAGCAGCAGCCATAACTCAGATCCTGAAAAGTGCTGATGTTGTGCTATCAACCAACACGGGTCAGTTATGTTCTCAAGTCAAGAAAATGAATCCATGTGTAGCAATAATAATGAAAAGCAATCAGACAGCACTTTCTGTCTCTCTGCAGGTGCCTGTGATGACGGGCCTCTGAAGTTCCTGCCAGCGGAGCATTTTGATTGGGTGGTAATAGACGAGTGCGCTCAGTCCCTGGAAAGCAGCTGCTGGATCGCCCTTCTCAGAGCGCGCAAATGCATTCTGGCTGGAGACTACAAGCAGTTACCACCTACGATCAAATCACAAACGTAAAGCAGTGGTTTTCCTCTTCACATGCATCTATCTACAAAAACATTTGAGATAATGATTGTCGTTTAGTAATGGTTTAGGCCTTTCTTTGTAGACATTTGGTTTAGGCCCCATGTAGACATGGTTTAGGCCTTTCTTTGTAGACATTTTTAAAGTATTTAACCTTTTTAAATAAATGAGTAATAGTAGAGTTTATTGGGTTTTTTTTCCTACAGCGCTGCATCCAAAGGTTTGTCTCTCAGCTTAATGGAGAGACTCATCCAAATGTGTGGGGACGCAGTGGTGCGTATGTTAACCGTTCAGTACCGCATGAACAGCGCCATCATGGATTGGGCCTCCAAACAGATGTACCAGGGCAGGTTGACTGCTCACGGCTCAGTGGAGAGACATTTATTAAAGTGAGTGATTTAGTTTGAAACCAACCCTCTCTTGTTTGTGAATGAAGAATGATATATTTAAAGTTGCTGTTTAACGTGTGATGAAAACAGAGATCTTCCAGGAGTCGCCTGTACTGAAGAGACCAGCACTCCGCTCCTGCTGATCGACACTGCAGGCTGCGGTCTGAGCGAGATGGAGGTCCCAGATGAGCAGTCCAAAGGCAACCAGGGTTCGTCACCTTGTATTATCATAACACCCCCGTCTTCAGTGTTTGTGTAATCTAACAGTGTGTACGGTTTCTTTAGGTGAGGTGGACATAGTTGAACTGCACATCAAGGCCTTGACTGAAGCTGGAGTTAAAGCTAAAGACATAGCTGTTATTGCTCCATACAATTTACAAGTAAGGCACTAATTTCCTGAACTGTATTGTTAATGTCGTTTATCATGTCACCTTTAAACCTCTTTTACTAAAAATATAATCTAAATGATAATAGATTATATTGTGATAATGTCACATGAAAACACTCAATACTTAAAGCCTCAGATTGACTTTTCAATGTGGTCCTAATCCTTCTAAAGGTCGACCTTCTGCGTCTCAAACTTTCTGCGAGGCATCCAGAGCTTGAGATAAAGTCGGTGGATGGATTTCAGGGCAGAGAGAAAGAAGCTGTGGTGTTGTCATTAGTGCGTTCCAACAGAAAAGGTTTGGTTTCAACCACAAGGTCAGATCTAAAGAGCGTGGGTCACTTACGTTTGTGGTATTCATGTGTCTTTGTTCATTCCTTGGTTTTAGGTGAAGTTGGTTTTCTGGCAGAGGACAGAAGAATAAATGTTGCCGTCACACGTGCAAGACGCCACATTGCTGTAGTGTGCGACACACAAACTGTCCAGAATCACACTTTCCTGAAATCCCTGATCGATCATATGACCGAGTTTGGTGAGGTCAGAACAGCGTTTGAGTACATCAACGATCTCGTGCCACAGAACTACACCCGACATCACAAAGACACGAAGGCCAGTGTGTCGGTCAGCAGCTCCACATCAGCAAAAAAGGACAAGGATCAGCCTCCCAGCAAGATGAAGCTAGGACAGAAAAAATCTACCAGTGTGAGGAGCAATAAGGAGACAAGTGTTGGATCAGAGAAGCACACAAGGTCATCAGCACTGACTGAGGACGAGGAGAACAAGAACAGGACTATAGAGATCAGAGAGCAGGTGGAGAACTTTCTAAAGAACCCCGGTCAAACTGAACTTCAGTTTCCATCGTCCTTTAACTCTCACGATCGCCTGCTGGTCCATCAGATCGCTGAGGAGCTGGGCCTCATTCACAAGAGCAAAGGTGAGGGCAAAGACAGGTGCGTCACGGTCTCCAGGGTCCTGCAGTCAACACCAGCCGAGGAGCCGACACCAGCGAAGGAAACGGAAACGGAGAGCAGCCCCCAGAGGCAGTCGCTGCCTCAACCGCCCGTAGACTTGAAAAGTTTACACTTGGAGCGAATGAAGAGAGAGCAACAGAAAAGAGAGGAAAACGCTCAACAAAGAAAATTACTGACCTCCGGCCCAACCCAGTCCAAGAAGGCCAAAGGTTTGTAACAAAGTGTCCTTGTGTTTGGTGTCTCCATGATGTGTGTTAAATTTGTTTTCTGCCTCAGGAAAGAACCGGATGAAGGCCGGCGCCTGTGACATCGCTGCCGCCGCTGCACTGGACAATGACTTTGACTCTCTGATCAGTGCTGTGATGAAGGCCGACAGCGTGTGTGCCTTTGTTGCGTGTAAAGCATCTGTGCTAACGCTGGGACAGCTCTGCATTTTTTGCAACAGACAATATTGTCTCAGTCATCACATACCAGAGGTGAGACAGAAACAAAACACAGTCACGAAATGTTTGATTTGTTTTTCTTTAATGGGAGTTTTTTACTAGATATGTAACATGATTTCTGACAATGAATAAAAGTCAAGAGGTTTTGTGTTCTCTCCAAAACCCTTAATTCTCATCCAACTCTTTATAGGTTCACGGCTGCGGAGACAAAGCCAAGTCCCATGCTCGGATGAGAATAAGCAAGGAAGGTGTCCTTTATGCTGGTAGTGGAAAAAAAGACAAATCCATGGACCCCAACAAGAAAGCGTACCTGCAGAGAAAACTGGACTCTAAACTGAAGGACATGGCAACACAAAGGAAATCAAAAACCAAGGAGAAGGACAGTTAAGTTATTATATGGAATAAACTACTTGTTTGAAAATGTTCATGTCTTGGTGAATGAATTATGATCTAGCCTTAAAATACAATATTTGTATATTATACTGTTAACTTCTACAGTGGTAATTTCATGCTGAAATAGATTAGGTTAGGCAGATACTTTTAATCATCTCAGGGAAATTCCAGTGAAGGTGGTTTAACAAGTTTAGGCTCAAACAGGAAAAAGCTTCAAGCCCATTGTGAGTCGTGAATCAGCTGTAGGTCATTTCACCCTACATCCACCTTTATGGTCAGAGGACAGATTTTCAGGGGGCTGGAGCTCCTCCCTTCCTCATACAGTCCAGGGGAGAAGTAGGGGAAAATCCTCTCTTTAAATCTGTCTTTAAATGTGTGGATTATTGACAGGTCGTCGCTGATGAACACCACCCTTCCTTTGTCATAGTCCAGCTCCACCGTTATTCTCCCAGGCTTCTGCTTTAACACCAGCTTGGTGCGAGGCGAGGTCTGAGCCCAGAACGTGTCCCCGTTGCACAGGCCAATCACCCAGAAGCCCTCAGCGGGGTTGAGGAAGACGGTGCTCTTCCTTTTGATCGACTCCAGGGCCACGCCGACGTACCAGTCTTTAGCCTGGCCGACATCTACCGTCCAGCTGTGCTTTCCAGAGGTGAAGCCAGTTGCTCCGAGCACACACATGCGGCTGGTGCAGCGCTCAGGGTTTTGGGGCAGCTCCTGTTTTTTGGTGTATTGTACCATGGTCAACTCCTCAGAGAGCTTCAAGTTGGGCTGAGCTGTGTTTGGATCCATCGCGATGGGAACTGAAAGGCAGAAGACGGTTTAGTACGTTAATCTGTTCTGAACTGGAAGCTGTCTATTTACTCACCATATTGGACAATGTTGACCATCTTCTTCCAAACCTCAAACTTAAGCGACGCCAGGTGCTTGGTAGAGTTAATGAGGATGTTCCTGATGCACTCGGGCTCTTGAACGTCAACTTTAACACTGAAACGTGTTCGACTGTTATGAGGATTTCTGCTTGTCTGGTGGACACATGTTTTAACAGTTACTGAGTCATACATACCTTTTCTTTGTCTGCTTGTAGCCCTGGTTTGTAAAAAGGGAACAAATGTTCAAGGATTTAAACATGGGCAGATGCTAGAAAAGAAAAGCTCAATTGACTGCCAATACTTTACCTTTAAAAACAGTACATCGCTCAGCCGGAGGGATCTCTCTGTATCACTGATAGTGGAACGCAGGGTGTTAAGCTGGTCTTTGATGGTTTCCAGTTTCTCAGACAACACCTGGCTCTTTACTACTTCTTCCTGTCTAAGAATCTTCAGTCTGAGCTTTTCTTCTTCCCGAAGGAACAGGTGCAGCTTCTCGAACTCCTCTTTTATCACTTTCTCGTTCTCTGAGGTTTGGGTCTGTGACATTGAACAAGGTGGTTATTTAAAGTTGCATAATAAAAGAAGTGAGACCTCTCATTTGTGCCTTTCACAGTCTGATACTGTGGAGTCCTTTTACCTGTATGTAGGTTTTAGTCTCCTCCCAAAGTTGCTTAGCCGTGTTCAGCGATTCTAGTTTTTTCTTTAAAAGCTCCAGCATCAATGAAATTTCTCTCTTAAATATTAACAGAAATTGAGCATAAACGTCTTGACATGAAGGACATGAATTCATGAGAAATTGTACTTCTACTCAACCTTTCTCTGCTGAGTCGCCTCCTCTATGGGACAGCATCTATGCAGTTTGTGCTGTTGTGATATTTGGCAGATCAGACAGATGGGCTCTTCGTCTTCCTGACAGAAAATCTTCAGTTTCTCGTCATGGTGAACACAAAAGTCAAGATTCATATAGGTCCTTTGCACATATTCGTCTGCAGCGATCTTCAGAGCCAGATTGATCGGAGGCCTCCCGAGGACAGACACGACAAAACACACGGGGCATTCCCGAGTTCCTTTCTCTTCCCAGTATTTGTGTAAGCAAACCTTGCACACGTTGTGGCCACATTTTAAAAGAACGGGAAGGCAATAAATCTCAGAGCACCGAGGACAAAGTAGATCCTGTTCAGAGAACGCACTCATCGTCGTCGCCAGGCGGGTTTCTGTGAAATGGGGCTATGAGGTGAACGTCTTTCCTGCTCAGCAGGTGCAGTGACGACATACTGTAGGTGGAATCACTCCAGTAACTCCACCACAGGACAATGTTGGAAAGCTAGTCTGACTGGTTACATATTCCTGTAAAGTCTTTTTTTATTATTACATTAGAACTTTCTATATCCAAATTTAATACAAAAATCATCCTATGAATGAAAACAGAACAGTTAACAGACACTTTCTTTTCCTGGGTACTTTATTTACTATAATGAAATATTTCCAGTAACATAGTTTGACTCAATGCTTAAATAAAACAATGCATGTTCGTCAGACTCTAAATCAAGCACGGTTACATCAACATTTCTAGAAAAAACGTTTGTCTACATGTCACTAAATGTCACTGCTGCATTAATCCTCTGAGGAGGAGTCAGAACAGAGGTAGTTTAAACCATTAAAGATGAGTGGGTGTACTGTCATTGAAGCTTTACCCCCAAAACAAGAGTAATGTGACTTTACAACAACTTTACAACAGCGACTGTACAACAGGTAAACACACAGTGAGTCAACATTACTCGTGTTGCAGGGACCTCAAACGAAGGACAGGCTGAGGCCGAGCTGATGTGTTGAAACAATAAGTGCCTGTGCAATGAAAATAAAATGCTTTTCTCCAGCTGCCAACGGGAGCAACAAAACTAAACACAGACTAAAATATCTTCATTAACACCATGTGCAGGTTTGTCACGTTTCATCTGAACTATGAATCCTTCAAGAGTAATTCAAGATGTATTAGTCCCTGCAGTAAAGACCCTTAATCCAGATTTCCTCATATACTAAACATATAGATGTATTAAGAGTACGTATGATGTGTGTACTGTGTATTTTAGTTTAAGCAAAACCTACATTATAAGCTACGATTGTTTTGTTTAATGTCTTTTTCCCAAATCTGGTTAAAAGACAGTAAAAAAATATACATAAAAGGAATTTGAATGTGAATAAGAAAACCTAAAATAGACTAACATTAAATAAGTGAAAACACAATCATGTTAATAAATAACTTGATTCACATGTAACCTGCTCAGCATGAGAATTAAAATTTGCTCAGCGATAATAAACCATGCAACAGCTGCTGGAATAGCTCAGTTGTTTCTCACTTAAATTCAACTTAATATATGAATGTTGTTGCTAGTAAATACGTTTGAGTGTTATTATATATAGTGTGATTACATCAGTTTATTCATATTTACAGGATATATAATGTACTGTATAGAGCTTCTTTATGTGTTTGGTTGGTCAAATAAGATCAAAATGATGTTGATGTCAGAGTCTGTAAAACAGAAAAGGAAGCAGAGGTGCCGAGTCCGAATGATTCTGGTGTGTAAAGACATACTAGTTTCTGAATGGTTAAGAAATTTCTGTTAGTTTTTAGTTAGTCTCAAATAAATCAAAACATTCAAACAATTAACAAAGTTTGTATATGAAAACAACAACGTGAACATATGAAAGCAAATGAATGTTTTTTTCTTATTTGAAAATCTGAAAACTGGCACTGCGTTTAGAACATCTGGACGTTGTGTAAAAGCTGGTGTTGCCTTTGACTAAGATGTCTGAGATCTGACTGCATTCCTGTTCCACAGATTGTCTAGATTTTATTAAAGAAGTCTAACGCATAAAACAGCAAATACGATTCGCTAAGATATAAATGCTCTTTGGACGCTTCATCGCTCTGAACAAAAGGCCGGCTGTCAGAATCAACGTGGGCCGTTCCTTCAGCTCACGTTAAAATACGAAACCGTCAGTTCTGCCTCCTCTGTCGGCTTCACTCACAGACAGAAGTCTGGAAATAAGACAAATACCTTCATCGCGTCTTCACGGCTGCATTCTGAACGCTGCGCTCATATCAGCATCCTCTGCACAGAGCCGTGAAGTCCCTGAACGTCCTCAGCACATCCTGAGAGTCCCTGCTGCTCTCAGATCAGTCAGGAGGCCGTGCGGCGTCACGCTGTGTCTGCACATCCAACGCAGCAACACGGTCTCACAATCACACGAATCCAGGCTTCATGGAGGACTTGAAACATTTAGGACAGCCCTTCGTCCCGTTCGTCTGCAAACACCTGAAATCAAAACATGCACATGTCAAAGGCTGGTTTGTTTGTTACGTTCATGAAACAGGTGTCACAAATACACAAAGAATCCACCAGACACCCACTTTAGATGGAAAATGTGGGAACAGGGTAAAGCCTGCAGCTTCTGGTCTCTGTCGCCAATGGACTCCCCACACATGCCGCAGTAGAGCTCCAGCTCCTCCACGCACTGCAGGAACTTGACCACCTGCTCTCTGAGCTCCTCCTGTTGCCCTTGGCTTCGATAAATGCCCTCGCTCAGGCAGTGAACCTTCAGCGTGCACAGCTTGGGACACACACACACACACACACACACACACACACACACACACACACACACACACACACACACACACACACACACACAGGAGAAGCTGCTGTTAGCGCGGCACAAACCGTGACACCAGAAACAACCCTACACCGCGGTTGCCATGCTGGGTTTGAAACAGGAGGAAGCAGACACCTTGTTTCCCATTCCATCCGCTAACTCCTGAGCTCGCTGCAAAGACTCCAGAGCCTGGAAGAGTCAGAAAGAGAATTAGTGCACAAATATTTCATTGATAAGATGCTGGTTGTGTTTTTCTTTGAATGTGACGATAAACTGAACTGGTTTTATACCTTGTCATATTCCTTCTGCAGGAGCCAGCCCTTAGCGACGCCCAGGCAGACGTGCGCTTGTCCAAGGCGGTTTCCAATCTCGGTCATGATGCACAGCGCCGACTCGTAGCGAGGGAATGCTTTCTGCGCGAGACAAATGACACCTTTCTGCGTCACTTAACCAGCGTTTCCAAAAGAAGACCTGAGCAAAATCTGCGCTGCCGCCTCACGTCAACGTCGCGCCTGCAGCGGTGTATGTCTGCGAAGTTTAGCAAGCACAGAGCCTGGAGCGGGCGGTCGCCATGCTGCAGGGCAATCTTCATGGATTCCTGTTGGGAGAGGAGACACAGACACAAAACATGTAACCAAAATCCAGGCTCCTCTTATTCTGGATGCGTGTAAACTGCTTGGAAATGTGGTGAAGCTGAATCACACCCTGCTGTCTGCTTTTATGCTCTGAGGCAATGACATCAAGTTACTTTTCAACCTTGGGACATAATTAGAACGGAGTGCAGACTGAAGCCCCCGTCTTCATTAACACTTTAAACCAGCGCCTGTGCGGACGTATTTTTGTCGGGGTCTTGGGCCTCGTACATCAGGACAACTGGTGCCTGCACCTGTCAGCAGCGGAGCATCTACTGTACAGCAGCGACAGGCATCGCATGGGCTGGTGATGAAACCAAAACTGTGACATTCTCCGTAGGTTACGCAAGTTGGGCTCCGAGGACGCCAATCACGCGTCATAAAAGAATACCTCGCAGCACTCCATGGCGTCTGGCAGGCGCTCCAGCTTCCTGTAGGCTACAGACATGTGGTACTGGCTCATGGCTCGATACTTGAGGCTCCAGCTCTTGCCGTAGTCATTGACGAGCTCAGCTGCTTTGCAGGGGAAGAAAAGAGCTTTCTCATAGTCCTGTTGGCAGACATGAACAAAAATAAAGCGTGTCGTCCAGCTGTCGCTCCCAAACGCTGACACATCCTCTTAGACATATTTATACATGCGTGTAATTCACTTCCTGTAGTGATTCAGACTTTGACTGCAAAAGAAATAGGAATTGTGTGCGTCTTGGCCGGTTGTGCTCCTGCATCACTAACAAAACAACGTGCACACACAGGCATTCTTCAGATGCCATGTCTTTACAGCACCGTTGAAACCAATCCCCCCCGGGAAGCCAGAGGATTACTCCTACAAATGTGATGTTGGGGGCACTAACCCTCACTCCGCCCCAGTTTACAACACAACTGACCGCTGATGATGTTTGCTGGTCTGCTCTGCAGTGCCATCATACACTGGCAGCGTTGATGCTGATCGCACAAATGTTTACCACATCTGTAACCACTGAAGTATGTTATTTGATTAGCATTGGGTTTTCCACCGCCCTTGTCTCAAACACTGGAGGCAATGCTCAGTACTAAAACACACGCACAGGTGACGATCAGCATAATCATCCCACGATACCTTGAGCTGCACGTAGATGTTTCCCAGGCTGCAGCACACCCTGCACTCCAGCATCTTGTCGTCGTTGTTGTGGGCGTAGCGCAGGGCCTTCTCGTAGCTCTCCAGCGCCTTCTGGAACACGCTGAGGCCCAGGAAGGCGTTGCCCATGCTGAGGCACACCTGGCCGTTGAGCTGCAGGCTCACGGTGGTGCCCTGCATGTTTAGGCAGGTCTTACAGTAGGACACCGTTTTCTGGAAGTCGCACAGCTTCTCGTTGCTGCGAGCCAAGTTCAGGTATCCCTCCGTCAGGTAGTCGGGATCCTCCATTTCTCTGGCTGTGTCAATTTGATCGAGGGCGTACTGCAGAGAGAGGCGATGGAGAGCATACACAAACAGAAACCAATCAGATGAGTTGTTGTGTATTTAAAATGAATAAAAATCTACTAGTCATAAAAATAGAGCTTCATTTCTATTATAAGATGAGAGACAGTGACACTACTTTGAGTAAAGATGATTATGTCAACAAGACATACTACACTCATACTCGGGTTGCAGGGCACTTATTTACTCTGCATCGTGTGGAAGCCACAAATTAACCCATGCTTCCCTAGATCACTGTAAATGGAACCAAGCAGGTGACCTTTGACCTCTTTTCATTCAATAATCACTGGCACATGGAGGAAATGTTCGCGCTGCAGCTACCACTGTCCTGAGCAGAAAAATCCAATGGTATTCACTTCGCTCGCTGGACCCGCAAACACACACACACACACACACACACACCTCACTGCTGGTTACATAACATGATCACACAACAAGAAAGATATAATAAATGTCACCTTAAAATGGCCAAACTTAGGCGATATTAACGAGTAACATTTCAGGTTTTAAACTAGTAAACCCTATTATTGGTCAGATCCATTTCATTAAGGTGCTGTACAGCATACTCTTGTGTCAGAGACGTACCTTGAGCATGTCTTTGTATTTTCCCATCTCTGAGTGAGCTGTGATCAGGCAGCCCAAAACCCGAAACTTCCCTCCAGGATCCGAGGTCTTCTCCAACACTTTTGTCCACACATGCAGTGCTTTGTCTGTCTGATTGGACTGATACAATTTCAGGCCCTTCTCTATCTGCTGCTTGGTTTGGTCCTGGCCCATCTCTGGTGCAAGGCGCCTCATAAAATATTCATTCGTTTAGGCCATGCAATTTGGGTGAGGCAGCAGGAAAGTAGATCCTTGCCATGCAAAGTACAAACCCAAAGAAGATCCCTTGAAGATGATCCCCCTCCGAGAGGCGGCTGCCAGAAGGCCTACCAGATCCCGCTCTCTCAGCTCCAGCTTTGCTGAGAGGAAACTGGATCCACCCAAGTAAAACGGCGACACACCAAGAACATTATCACCAGTGGCTACGTGGAGAGCTGGAGCGTCAGAGCGAGACCTTCCCCGTTCCACCCGGCGATGATCTCCTCTCACCATCAAGCGTTCAAAAACGTGTTCTGCAGATTTCCTATTGAAAAACACCAAAGAAACGCGTGTCCCGGCAGAGTGCTTGCAGCGGTATCCCAGAATATCTACTCCCTCCACGCCCCAGCTAAAGGAATTCTCAGCACCCCTGTGTACGACCCCCTCCACCTTCCTTCTACTGCTGGCGCTACAGCAGATGGCCTTGTCACTCTAGACCATGTGCCCCTTCAGGAATCCTGTCCTGCCCTCAGCAAGCAGTCCCAAGGTCACTGCAGCTCCTCGCAATCTACCTTCACACTAAACCTCGCTCTCCGTCCAAACGTTCGCCATTTTACACGCGGAGCCCTGGGAGCTGGAAAAAAAAAAAACACATGTTCATTGACAACTGGATTTATCTCTGATTCTCACGTGAGACTGTGATATGGACTCTATTAACAGCTTCGTTTCACATTATTAACAGTGCTACTTAATTAACTGTATGTCAAACAGATCTCGTAAAGGCTGTTTTTCCCTTTCCTTCTTATAGAGGCACATACGTTGCCCTAGGAGCCCCCACCCTTCATATCAGCGTCAGCAACTGATACTTAGAATAGTTCACAAAGTCTGACACGTTACTGGGCTTTGGGTTTCAGCTGCACAACCTCCTGCAACACATCAATGGGATCAAAGTTGTGGCCTGCCTATAGTAGCTTTCTCTCCTTCTGTTCTCCTCCCCTCCATGGACACAATCAACACTTTTACTACCGCTCCATTCACAACGGTAGTATGTATGTCTTTGGTTCGATAGTTACACAGCAAGTATCATTTCTAAATCCACCTACAACAAAAGATCCCAAATCCCTGGTAATAAACGTAGTATTAATAGTAAGAGACAAGCTATTGCGTGAGGGCGGAAGGGCCATAAACATCAAAACAAAGTGACAACAAGTAGTTAGAGTGATATATTTGACATTTATGGCATCAGCTTAACTTCAACACATACACTGTACATCCAAAAAGTACAACAGCGGAGATTCAAAAAAGCTACAAAACATTGTGTAATAACGTTAATGTAGGTTTTCTTCAAAGTTGACCGTTAGCCTGCATGATGATACACTTCACTTAACATTTACAGAAGGATGTTCTATGTTAAGTAAAGGTTTATACTTACATTGTTCATGCTTGTCAATAAACAGGCAGTGCACAGGAAACAATGTTGATTAGTTCATCACTGGTTACAGCATCACCACAATTTGACTTCTCAGCTAAAGGGATTCACATGAGACACACTGTAATGCAAGCATCTGACACACACACACACACACACACACACACACACACACACACACACACACACACACACACACACACACACACACACACACACACACACACACACAGAGAGTCTCTACTGGTATGCCGTTTGAGTCTGAATGAAGTGAGTCACACAGACGTCAGCGCAGTAAATACACTTTGAACAAGTCTGCACTTGGGATGTCTGACCAGTGAGGTCACGGTAGGTTGTTCAACAGTGTTCCCTGATTGTCTTTGAGTGGACCGCACAGTGAAAACCCAGCTTAGGCCAAAACAAACTGCCAGTTTGTGAGGAGGATTTTTATTCCTCTGATAACAGAGACAACCGATGTAGCTGGGTTAAATTTTAAAGTGTTCACGTCACCTTTTTTACATTTGTCCCGGAACACGTATATGCATCCGTTACAGCTGGCCACCTTCCACAGCGAAGGAACGCAGCTCCAAACCTCAGGGAAGCGCAGGCGGGTGAAGCTTTCCAGCAAAGGGTTGTAGCACACCAGAGAGTCTCCTTCTGCTACAATGAAGATTACATCCATGTGGACAGCGGCATGCATGCAGCCCGCAAATGGCAGCATGTAAGGTTTTATTTGGCACTTCTGAGAGGAGGTGTCAAAACACTGAATGAGGCGGGATGGCTTAGTGAAAAAGTCCATGTCGTTCTCCTCCCCTCCGAGCAGGTAGATTGTGCCTCCCAGGTTAACACCAGCAGCCCCCGACACCGCAGTGTCCAGCTGGCTGGTCTCTGTCCACATGTTGTCCTTCACTGTGTAGTATATGACAGCATTGGACAGTGTGTCCTGTAAGGTCTTACCCCCTAGTGAGTAGATAGCATCCTCGCTAGTGACGGACACCATTGTGTGGTGAAGTCGGTCTCGGGGCAGGGGGGCACAGCGCTCCCAGTCCATTGTGTGCATGTTGCACTTCCACATGCGGCGAGGGATGGAGCCACCCACCACATACAGGTCAGCTCCATGTTTGCAGGCTGCAGTTATCTGATGGCATAAGCTATTTTGGCCGCTCACGCTGATGGCGTCATCCTCATCACAGTGAAGTGACACTGCCAGGGAGTGAGTCCTTGTCTCTTCTTTACCAATTAGGTAAATGTGGACATTCTCACCAATCTCCTATGGACCACAAACATGAGACATCAGAAGAATGGATCAATACAGACAATCTTGACAATTACGAAAATGAGATCAGTCTCTAGGTAAAGAAAATGTTACCTTAAGATTTTCTTGAAGGTCACAAGAAAACTCCTCTCTCTCCACCTTATTGTGGTTTATCCACGACTCGATTGCCACTGTTGGATTCTGGGAACTTGGAACTCCATCTGAACACAAACACAGTTATTTTACTCAAATTTTACATCTGACTTAGTTTTTACTGTGACTGTTTTGCTAATATAAGATTATGAAAATATTTGTAAATATGCTTACATATAAATATGTAAAGTTTAAGTACAAAATATAAAGTTTAAATATACTGCAAAATATGCAGTATATTTACTGTAAATACTGACAGAACAGAATATCCTTGCACCTTTGATAATGTCCAAGAGTAAACAGAGAGGCAGGTTGAGAAATTCTTCTGTCTGATGCAGCTGGGCCAGGTGGATTTTAGCACAGTGCTTTGCAGCAGTATATAACTCCTGGTCACTGTGTCTGTCTGCAAGCCACATCACCTGGACAAATGAAACAGGTGATCATAATGCTAATCCTTCACAGTAACTGCTAAATATCAGAACATTCTAGTTCTGAGCTGAGAAAAAAGCATAAATCACCTGCAGGCAGTTCTTCACTTCCACTGTCCGTGAGAGAAAACGTGAGCACTCCTCAAACAGAGCCGTCAGCTGATACATGTCCGCCATCTCATACGTGTCCTGCAGTTCCTCCACCCTCAGTTTAATTGTGCCATGGTAGATGTAGTCTATTAACAACTGAAAGACAGTGGCGCTGACATCCTTCAGCTCAATGCTGCGGTTGTGTGACTCTTTAAGGTTGGAAGTGAACATGGACCGGAAGAAACTGCTCTGCGCTGAGAGCACAAGTCGGTGCAGGTGGAACTCTTTGCTGTCCACTGTGATGGTGACATCGGCAAACAGGCCGTCTTCCAGGCACAGGTCCATAATGCTCTTGACCACCCGGGTTGAGTGGGAGCGGTCAGTGAAGGTGTAGCCCAAGAAATAGTTTTCTTCTCCCACAGAGCCTCCCACACTGAGACCCCCCTCCTCATTGGAGTCCATCTTTGCTTTTTCCTGATAAAGTCCCCAAACAGCATAAGAAGGTATTTAAACTCAATGGTTGCCAGTTAATATGATGTGCGTCTGAACCAATAGTACTGCTACGATTCTCTTCCTGTTGCTTTAACTCCTGGCTTTACGGCAACTACAGCAATCAATAAAATCACTTTTAAAGTTCTTGTCTTAAGGATAGTGGGGCACATTCGAGGCGTTTTGTAACGTGATTTTATTCTAATTATTTCTGGACATTTGTGTAATAGACAGCAGATGATGCCATTTAATGGAAATCATCACAGTTACTGACTATGAATGGAAATGCTGCGCTTGCTGATATGTTGGTAACCGTTATATTTGGGAGTTAGCTAACGTTAGCATCCAGCTGCTAGCAGGCCAACGTGAACTCGTGTAAGATTCCATGCTGTATTATTCATCATGAAATATTAAAGGTATAGTTATTAGTAAGGTCGTAGGAGACAATCGGTTGTATGGCTAAATAAAGAATCAGAAGTGTTTACCTTTGTCTTCACTACTTTACCATTCAGGCGCAGTTGACACCGGAAGTAAATAAAGTTCTTCTTCTTTTGACGTGTAATTGGCGGCACATACTACGCATTACCGCCACCTTCCGGATTGGTTCCTTCAGCCTGATCTTCGCTCAGGTATCAACAGTTGTTACTGTCATCGTGTGGTAGAGGCGCGTCTCTGCAGGTTTCAAAAACTGCGTTTCTACTTCGTTTTAATTATTTACTTCATCATTACGTCTTATTTTTAGTCTAGAAACAGGCCAGATGTACAATAACGCCAACATGTTTAACGAAAAAAAAATGTGTTTTGACTTGCACATGTATTAGTACTCTCACCTGTACTCAAAATATTGATTGGTTGAAAGTGTTGTAGTGTTAAATATTTTTCTTGTATGGTGAAATGTGTGAGGTGAAGATAAATTATTTCCGTATAGTTCAAAGGTTTGCATGAAATAACAACACAGCAATAAGAAGCACTGCATCACAGCCAACTGGCTTCAGGCCCCTTTTCCAAGGTGGAGGAATGCGCGGTATTCAGCCTGAGCCGTCTCTGCCTTGAATCACAAAAAGTGCCTGAGAGAGAAGGATGTGTGATATTTGTTGATAATTATCAGCAGAATAACGATGGAAATCAAACTTTGCCTCCGGGTCTTTGTGGGGCTGTGGTTCAGTCAAGTGCTGCAGGGTGAGTAGAAACAGGATCATGTGACAGAGCTGTGAGCAGGACAGTGTTGCATGTGTTGTGCTATATGCATTGAAATAGCAAAACATGCTTAGTTACAGTGCGGAGGAACCAACAGTTATTCTACAGAAAGTTCAGGGTTATTTATTTCATATAGGTCAGGTTTAAACTTGGCATTTTATAACTTAGATGTGGCTGCAGACACAAATCCAACCGCTGGCTCATCCGTCTCTGATGCAAACCTGATGTTTGAGGTACTTAATTTCTCAGGATGCACTTTCAGATAGCTTAAACCTACACCTTCATATGTTTTACTTTTGTCATTTTCTCTGGCAAATGCAGATTTTGCTGGGGGGGGTGGAGATAAACCAGGACAACAACGTCATCCTGCTCGATCAGGAGCTGGCCTCGATGCGGCTGGGGCAGGCGTTCTTCTCTCAGATCAACGACAACGTTCCCAAAGGTTTGAGCTCCATGGGGAAAATGGTGACCACTCTGCAGGGCCAGAGGAGGCCCCTGACCCACACACAGTTCGAGACCCTGGTGCTGAGCATGGTTTACTCCGCCCACCAGAGCTGGCATCACAAGAGAAGGACAAACCAGGACGAGTGGAGCGAAGTGCTTCTCCAGCTGGCCAACGTTACTGTGCGTGACCTACGCGGAAGTCACCTGTTCAATTACGCCTAATGAACACACTGTTTGTGAGAAGTTAAAGTGCATATAATAAATCACTCCATGAACTTGAACATCTTTATTGTCAAACTGTAAAAAAGCGAGTGCGCGATTTGCAAAAGTCCTCATCTTAAACCACTTTGTAAAAGTATATCGTGAAACAAGCAATCCCTGAAGTAGAGACACAAAACAATCAGTAAACAAAGAAATATATACACAGTGACCTGGAGCCTCTCTCGTCACTTCTTTTTCATCTGTGCCTGCTTTAGTTTTGTGCACCCCTTCTTGGTCTTAGCGTCGGGTTCTTCCAGAGAAGTCAGTTTCTTCTTGAGCTTCGCGTCCGCAGCAGCGCCCCTCCTGTTGCTGCTGGGGCGCTGCTGACCCCTCCTCTGTCCTCTAATGCTGTCCACTGAGGTGGAGGTCGTGGTCGCCTCCGCTTTGTCCTCATCAATGATCAGTGCTTTGTCTTTGTCCCACACTAGGACCGATACACCTGAGTGAACATGATCCCCATTTAGTGAGGAAAATTTATGAAGAAAAAAAACATCCCATAACACATCCATCAGTAAAGGACTCACCCATGCCGGATCCAATCACATCACCCATTGGACTGAATTTGTTAATCTGTGAATGCAGAATTGCAGAAGGTGACAACTGCATTTTTCGGATATAAATATTTTCCTTCCCCCTGCTTTGAAAACATTCTTACCGATTTGATTCCTGCCACGGCGGGATCGTACAGCTGACACACAAGCTCTGCTGTGTTGGCATCATAGATGTCAATGGTCCTCTGATCTCCAGGGCAGACGCGCTCATCAGGGTAGCGACCGGCCACAACAAGGTCATACACAGGATGCCATGTGGCCTAAACGCCAACAACAACAGTCACAAATACACTAAATCTATTTCCACTATCAGTTAAACTCTCATATCCACAGAGTTACACAACACGAACCTTTATAGGTGTGAGGTGCTGAAACTGCCTGTGTGGGTGCTGGATGATATGCTGAGGCTTCGACCAATCAGAGGACGAGTAGACACGGATCTGGTCATACTGGTCTGTGGTGAGCAGCTTGGAGCAGTCCAACGGGTTGAAGTAGGCTGGAAGTAAAAGAAGAGAGGACGTAAGCGGTCACAGCAACACAAAAGCCCACGAACCTGCTGTAACTCACTTTGTGAGGAATGAAGAGTCACAACCAGGACTTTTTCCATTACGTAAGGAGAAATTAGTATTTGAAATTACCCGAGTTGACAGCCTTGTCGTGAGGCAGCTCGTGGAGGAAGCTCTTCTTGTCTCTGATGCTCCTCAGGTCCCAGAGCTTGACCGTGTGGTCAACAGAGGCAGTCGCCAGCAGCCAGTCGCAGCGCGAGTTGAACTCCGCATGCGTCACCTTGGCTTTGTGCAGCTTGTCGCTGAAAATCTGCAACGTTGAATGAAGAAACGTTGCATGTATTTTTTTTTAAATGCCTTGAACCATAGAGACACATGGCGAACGTTATGTGCGGATCGCACACCTTCTGACCGTCCAAACCCAGAAGTGAGAGCTGCCCCATGTTGTCTCCTGTCGCGAGCATCTGACGGCTCACGGACACGTCGACGCAGCAGAACCAATTACTGTGCAAGGCAAACAAGGAACAGCAGTTTGAGTAATTTCACAATATAGCAGGTATTTATTATGTTAACAAGTCGACCACAGCGACTTCCTGCTGAGCATCAGCCTTCTTTGCAGAGGCCTCACCAGATGTGGTGGTGATCGTGACCGCAGTCTTGGGTTCGGGACAGCGTGGTGGAACTGTGGGCCTCAAAGCTGTGCACGGTCAGCGTGCCCTCGCCAGACGCCGCATAGACTTTGGAGTGGTCCATGGGGCAGAACCGCATCCCCCCGATGGAGTCTCCTGCTCCGTTCTGCGCACACGCACACAAATGCAGGCCCGTCACAGCGCCGGCGCGAGCACCGCCCACTCATCGTCTACCTGCTGATTTAGAATCTCCGATCGACCCGACTGAATGTCTGGACTGAAGTGGAGCCAGGGCCGCGCTGTGGGGTGATGGTGCTAACCACTGCACGCCCACAGTCAAACAAATGGGGGTCATCTGGTAAGAAGACTGATGCTTAACACTTGACACTTCTGCTTACTTCACTGTGTCTGTGTTGGCAAACACTGTTAGAGTTGCCCCACTGAAATCCTGCAGCGCTGTGGTGCCCCCCATTGACGAGGTGAACAACTGAGTGGGATTTAACTGGTTAAACCTCATGTCAGTGACTGAGTCTCCGGCACCCATCTAAGCAGAGAACCAAAGACAATGACGCGTCAAGTCTAAAGGTTTGAAGTCAACTACAGCCGCTAAACGCGTATAGGTGCTAACACTCACCCCTTGAATGAAGCTTTTCTTCTCGATGGCTTTGAAGTCCCACAGATAAATGTCTCCGCCCTTGGAGCCCACGGCCAGAGTGGTGGGATGAGTGGGATGCCACTCCATGCAGGTGATCCTGCGGTCGAAGGGGCTGGTGGCATCGCGGAAAACAAAGTGTGACAACAGAGAGCGAACAAAGGGCTCCTGAAAACACTAAAGAATAAAAAAAAACATTAAGGAAACACATGATCGGCTCAGTTCTGTCCACTAAATCACGCATCACTTTTACTTTCTTTGATACAACCTGGCAGCTGACTGCGTTATGGCTCCGTACCTGTCTCATCTGTGAGTGGAGACTTTGTCCCAGGCTGTTCCTGTATATGTAGTGCAGGATGCTCCCATGTCCAGCTCTTTTGTGGACTCCTGCAGACTTCAGAGGAGGCCCTGCAAGACACAACCCAGCGTCTGATCCAAGTGCCGAACCCAGCGATCGTGCTACGTGCTGCTGTCTCCGAGCTGCACACCTGACTTGGACGTCTCTCCGTTTTCCTTGTTTTGCACTTTTTTGGCCGTGCTCGCGCTCTCCGCGCTGCTTTTGACTGTTTTGCCTTTCGCTTTAGATTTAGGTGCGTCAGACTTCGAAGGTTTGCTCTTCATCTTCTTCCTCTTCGCCCCCTACTCGACAGCAGTCGCACGCCTGCTTCAGTGACGTTAAATCGCGCTTCTTACCGTGATGTTCAGCGGTGAGAGCCGTGTTTCAGCCGGAGCTCGGTGTTTGCATAACGCAGCTGTACACGTGAGGGCGAAATGTCTGTTTTGTAACTTGTGTGCCTTACGGATGGTGGGCGGTAGGAGTCAGTATTAACGCCACCGGCGGCAACTTGAGCACACCATGGGACGCCATGTTTGGTGTTCAAGCAGAACTACAGACTGAGGTCACGGTTGTCGCAAGAAACGCCCAATTCAACGTTATTTCAAAAAAATAATATAAAATTGACATATTGAATATAATAAAAAATATCTTCACAATATTTTTAAAGCTATTGTACTATTGTATTGTTGTATTTAATTGTTCCTAGATAGATAGATAGGATAGATACGATTGGTAAAGCGTTGTGTTGCTTAAATGACTAATCTTACTATAATTAAAACGTTCCATGTAACATTACTAACGATCTCATTGTTTCTGTGTAGTTTTTTTAATTATCATTATTATTTTAATCTGCGCTTCCATCAGTAACCGCTGACATATTTAACATTTTTCTTGTTTCCTTAATAGGCTTGGAGGCGGAAACACGTGATTAATTTGCTGTAATTCTATTGGTTGCTGTGGCCTTGTTTGAAATCGTCCTTCGATTCAAAATTGTGGCAACAGAGACGGTGGAACGAAGAGACGCAGAGAGCAACAATGAACAGGCAGGCGTGAGTATTACTTTAACCTTTCATTGGTTCTTTAAATTACAACCCAGCGTTAATTTGTTAACATTTACGATCTTATGAATTAATTCCAAACAGGGGTCTGTTCAACCCTAATTGCAGCCGTTATGTTGCCGAGGCTAACTAGCTTTGTTAACACCCCATTATGAGGGACTGCTAATGCTAACACAGTATCAGCTGGTCGAGTTGCTAAAAGAAAAAGCTAGGCTTAACATTGAAGCTTGAACTTCAGCTGGGGTAATAATTACTTCGTCACCAGTGACATAATTAAACCGCCGAGTTCTATATTTGTGTCACTGTCATCAAATCGCTACCTAATCTTTATCTATTCAGAGTAACATATTTGAACCCAGAGTTCTCGTTTTATCTGTCTCTTCCGAGTCCCATTATTGTTCCAAAACGTGGCAGGGAGTCACACCGCTGCAATGGATCCGTGTTTCTTCAGCATTTTTAAATGCAAGTGACATTTATTTATTAATTTCATTTATTTTTCCCAGGAAGGGTAGAACTCCTCGCAGACCTCCTCCAAAGCAGCCATCAAGTAACGAGAAAGACCCAGTTGGGGTGAGTTAGACTGTTTCAACACTCACTGAAACAAGTACAACAAAATAATAGGACCTTCTTCTCAATGATACTTCCAAAATTAATAATATCAGGATTTAGTTGGTATAAATTAAGTAATAAAATCCAGTACGACTCTAGTGGATATTACAAACTCTGGTCCTTCAGGCCCACTGCCTATTTGTTTCCTGTTTCTCTCTAAATAAATATCTCCTTTTTTTTCAAATTTTACATTCCAGGTGTACTGCCGTGTACGACCACTGGGTGCAGAGGATGAGGAGTGTTGTATTGAGGTGATCAGCAGCACCACCATCCACCTGCACGCCCCTGAAGGCTTCAAAACAAATCGTAATGGGGAGTACAAAGAGGTAAGGTCACCCACAATTCGTTATGGGCTTGAGCAACAGAAAAAGTTTTGTTGGTGCCAACTTCACTAACCAAACTGTTTTGTTTCTCAGACCCAGTATTCCTTCAAAAAGGTGTTTGGGGTTTCAGTGTCTCAGATGGAGCTGTTTGAGCATGTTGCCAAAGTCCTTGTTGATGACCTCATTCATGGAAAAAATGGTAAAAGCACCGGATTACGACAGATTTTTACCACATCTATTTCAATAAATGACAGTAGCTGAATCCTGTCATCTTTATTGCACTACTTAATAGTGGTTCTCTTTGTCTCGTCTTACGTTTATGACTTCTCCTTGTTGTTTTACAAACCACTTCTGTTAAGGTTTTTGTTTATTTGCAGCTGTGCCACTCTCTTTGTTGCAGGCCTGCTCTTTACATATGGGGTGACAGGCAGTGGTAAGACATTTACCATGACTGGCTCTCCTGGCCAGGGTGGACTTCTGCCTCGCTCCCTCGATATGATCTTCAACAGTATAGGTCCCTACCAGGCCAAAAGATATGTAAGTTGCTATAAGAAAGGTCTTGTATTCTGTTATGTTATCCTAATACTTTAGGACATAAAGTATTATATACATAAAGTATTATTCCTCCCATTTTCCCTGTTTGTTTAGGTTTTTAAGACAGATGAAAAAAATGGAATGGAAGTACAGAGTGAAGTTGATGCTTTGTTGGAGCGCCAGAGGCGAGACAACAACTCTTCCTCTGTTCCTAAACCAGTGTCTTCCAGGTAAGAACTGGGTAAAGCACAATGCTAGAAATGAGCTTCAGTAAAACTGGTGTATGATGTGTAATGTGCTTTCTTGATTACAGACAGAAGCTTGATCCTGAAATTGCTGATATGATTCGGCCAGAGGAGACATTTAAAGCATATGGTGTAGACGAGGACAGCTGCTACAGCGTCTTTGTCTCCTACATAGAAATCTATAACAACTATATCTATGATCTGCTGGAGGAAAACCAAGATGATGCAATCAAACCAAAGTGAGTTCTGTGAATTTATACAACCACGAGTATGAATACGGCAAAAATGAGCCTCATGACTTGAATGTTGTGGTACAGCATTAATGTCTTGTGGTTTTTAGAGGCCACTTGAGTAGCTGAAGGACAAAATTGTTCTTTTCTTTTTAATAGGTGGAATGGTGGAGGCACACCAGTGCGCCAGAACACTGAGTTCATGTATGTGACCAGTGAATGCTCATACCCCAGATCTGAGATTGTAGATCCAGACACGGAAACGCTGGAGACATATTTGATATACACGCTATACATGCTATGGAACTTCTTGTATTTAAAAATAGAAGAAAAAAAAAACACCGGCACAATAATTCAAATGTAATCCCAATACAGGGCTGAATATTTTCTTTTTAAGTTTCAAATGTTTCAAGTAAAACTTTCAGACATGATTATTTAATGCTCATCATAAGTGAAATATCTTTAAAATTATTCAAACAATGGAAGAAAATGTTTAGTTGTGATACACAGCCCTACCTAAAATAAACAGCTGCTTATTTATGGCTACAATAGGCAATGTCTCCAGCGTTGGAGTGTTTCCTAAAATCCCTAAATGGCTCCCTGCTGGCTGAAATCTGTTATGGCAGAGCTCCCGAATGTCCCTAAATCCGCTATCAGTTGCTTTAAATTGTGCTCCCCTATTGTAGTTGGATTGTTTTTCATGGCAGTATCTAAGCAAAATTCCCTCGTTGTTAATTCACCCCCCAATGCTGTTGTATGAAAACTGCAGTGTTGTGTATTGACTAACATGCCAATGTTCTGCATGCAGACCGCCTCAGTCTAAAATCCTCAGGGAGGATCAGAATCACAACATGTATGTGGCTGGTTGCATGGAGGTTGAAGTCAAGTCTGCTGAGGAGGCATTTCAAGTATTTTGGAAAGGTGAATTTTTAGATTTACATTTCAAAAAGGTCTGTTTTAAATTCTGAATGATTGATAAACTGCAGTGATGATAGTAGATGTGACTGACCTGGTATTGCTTGGCCTCTGGGTCGACTCTGACTGGGAAATGACCTCTGTTAATCTTCTCTCTGAGCAGCTCAGTTGTTACTATTCGTAAATAAATGTAGAGATGTTCAGCAATTTTCTAACAGATTTGGTCGAGGTACTTTAATAAGGCAGCAATGTTGTATATTTAAGTTGGTGAATTCGGTTAACATATCTGAAACGTTGCTTTTTCTGTTTCGTCACAGGTCAGAAGAAAAGGAAGGTCGCCAACACAAGGCTGAACAGAGAGTCCAGCAGGTCCCACAGTGTGTTCATTATTAAACTAGCTCAGGCTCCTCTTGATGCTGAAGGCGACAATGTACTCCAGGTCAGATGAAGAAATAAAAATCTAATTATAATAGGAACATCACTTCTTCAAGGTTGATGTGGTTTCTGATGATTATTTCTGTCTTTAGGATAAGAATCAGGTTGCTGTTAGTCAACTCTGCCTGGTGGACTTGGCAGGAAGTGAGCGAACTGGCAGGACGGGGGCAGAAGGCACTCGTATACGTGAAGCGGGTGCGTTATATTATTCAATAAACCTTAATGATCCCAGAGGGAAATCACTTTGCTCACTTATCACACAGACAGAAGGGGGGGTTGTAGTGTTAAAGAAGTGAATACTGGCAGCCCATAGACACAGGGCGGTGTTATGGCTGAAGTCTGTGTCTTTAAGATCTAATTGTGTTTCTCATGATTTTACTTCATATCTCTTGCAGGTAATATTAACCAGTCCTTGCTGAATCTGCGGACTTGCATAGAGGTCCTTCGAGAGAACCAGATGTTTGGCACCAACAAGGTATGTTCTCTCACTGACTGAACACTGTTGGTTTCTGCAGTTTGAACCGTGAGGGTAATATGCGTCTTCTCTTTAGATGGTTCCTTACAGAGACTCTAAAGTAACTCATCTGTTTAAAAACTACTTTGATGGAGAAGGAAAAGTCAGAATGGTTGTGTGCGTCAACCCCAAGGCCGACGATTACGAGGAAACTTTGGTAGGTTCGTCCCTCAACTTTTACCCGTTCATTTGACTTGACCTTGGACTTCACGTAACCCTCTCTCTGCAGCTGGTGATGCGGTTTGCAGAGATGACGCAGGAGGTGGAGGTTGCTCGACCGGTAGACAGGCCCATCTGTGGCTTCACGCCAGGCCGACGCCACAGAAACCAGGCGTTCAAGGAGGAACTGTCCCGTAGGCTGGAGGAGCGCGGTGGTCCAGTAGACAAAGGTCAGACTCTGGTTAACTGTCACCACTTTTCTATCAGTATTCTAGCATTTTATACTATTTTAAAAGCAAATATAATTTAACGCTCTAATGATTTATCACAAATAATAGTGATTTTAAATTAAAGTAACACATTGAAATGTAATCCTTTTTGCCTTTTTAATAAATTGCTTTTGTTTTTTTTGTACTGTAGATGTGTCCTCTGTTCTAAACCATCTGGTGCACAGCCTTCCTCCTTTACCATCTTCTGAGCTCACTGACCCCCACGATGACATCACTCTGCCCAGGCTGATTGAAGCTCTTCAGAACAGATATAAAACCAAGCAAATGATGATTGAAGAATACAACAAAGCAGGTTCCTGCTTTTCATTTTAATATTCATTTATTCTGAACATGCCTCTTGGTTCTGATTTTAAAGTTTGATCTATTATATTGGCTCACATTTTCTTTTCTATTAGCCAACAAGATGAAGTCTATGCTTAAAGAACTGGACAGCAGCCTCGTCTCCAAAGACAATTTTATGCATGACCAAAATGCCAAACTGCTAGAAAAAGACAAAATCATTCAGAGCAACAAGGCAGAGATTGAACGCTTGGAGAAGAAGAACAAAATGCAAGAACATAAGGTGGGAAAGTAATATTAAATAGTCTGAGTGCTAGGTAATTAAGTCTATATATGGATACAGTTCTCATATCTTTAAGTCTTGTGATTCTTTCACAGATTGACATCCTGCAGAAAACTACTAAAATCTATGAGGATGACAAGCGTTCACTGCAGCAGGAGTTGGAAACCAGAGAGCAGAGGCTGCAGAGGGAGTTTTCAGAGAAGAGACGCATGGAACAGAGGCTGCATGGTGTGGTCTCAGATACACAACACAAGTGGGAGAAAGAATGCGTGAGTAACTTGTCTCCCCCCTTCCCCCTTTTTATGTTTTCCTTTCTCTGATCTCTTCATATAGTTATTGGTGTTTCACCTAAACATGAGGTCCCTGTGTTTGCAGGAGAGACGTGTTAATGCAATGCAACTGGAGATGCAGAACAAGCTCTGGGTAAAAGACGAGAAGCTAAAGCAGCTCAAGGCCATCGTGACAGAGAGCAAGACTCCAGGTCGTCCCGAACCTCCACCACGTCAGACTCCAGGTCGTCCTGAACCTCCAGCACGTCAGACGCAGCCTAAGCGGCCTTCCAGAGAGGATCGTCTTCCTGCTAAGAGATCAGCTTCGCCATCTCCCCTCCCTGTAAGCGCTTAAATGTAAACTACATGCCCAGCCTGAATCACAACTAGAAGCATCTATCCCATCCAGTTTTGTGACAAGCAAATTTCATTTAATAATGACAACTAAAAATGAAGGGAAACTATTGATGTATGAACAGAGGGATTGATTAACAGTTAAAATGCACTGAATTAACCTGTTTTGGTCTACCTTTTAATGGACCGATCAGTGCTTCCAAAATAAGCCAGAGTTGGTGTTAATCAGGATACTCGTCCTCTCCCTGTGTGACTCTCCAGTAACCTGGTTAAGTGCGGGTTATGCATGCTTCTTACTAACCATGAATGTGAAGCTTTGCCAATCATCCCTCCAGAGCCCTGTTGAGACTCCCTGTGTCAGCCCAGTGCTAAAGTCACAGCCAGCCAGCATCCCTAGAGTTGAGGATCTTGAGATGAAAACCGTTCCCTGCTCCTGTAGCCCTGAGTGGGAGCAGCTGTCAGATCCAGACTGCAGGCAGGGTTATCTTACCCTTGGTTCACCCTCAAGCGTCCGGACTCCAGCAGCTTCCTCAGCCAGGAGGGCCAGGAGGAGAGCTGTGTGGTGTTGTAGGGAGGAAGACGATGCCTGCTCTCTGTCCCCTACCTTTCCTCTAGGCCACAGTGAGAGAGTCTACAGGGTCAGTGAGTTAGATACAGACAGCTGTATGAGTATCTTTGACCAGGCATTAAGGACTGTGCACATTTTCCCCCCTCTTAGTTGACTTCCAGAGCAGTTGCCTATTTTGTACCAGTCAGCCATTGTTGTCAGTCTGATGTAATTTGCCAGAAACTTCTTATTTTTAAGTGCTATTGTGCTTCTGGTCTGAGTAGACGACGACGCCGGTGCGGCCACTGCACCGTCGCTCTCGCTCTGCTGGCGGGGAGAAGTGGGTGGACCACAAGCCGTCCTCCAGCTTGGACCTGGGCACCGTTCTGCAGCCAGTCATTCCCAATGCCATCCAAGTGAATGCGCCCAGTGAGAAAGCCTTGTCGAAGTGCGACAGATATGTGTTAACGCACCAGGAGGTCGCCTCAGACGGTGAAATACAGACCAAACTCATCAAGGTAAGTAGTCTCCAAGTTTCTGGATTAAATAGAAGCTGCACTCTATTTGATTGTCTATAACCTACACTCACTGGGCACTTTCTTTGGTACTGCTGTGTCTCAAATAGCAACACTGCCGTTCATTTTTCTTTCACAAGTATTATTAGTTATATTACAACATGGTTTTACTTGAATTAAAATAAGGTGGCCATGTCCTGTTCTTATTTAGGGTGAGGTGATTAAAACTAGAGGAGGAGGACAAGCTGTCCAGTTCACAGACATTGAGACACTGAAACAGGAGCTCGCCACAGCATCATGGTAAGCTGCTTAGTAGCTGCAGAATAACTAGATGTCTTATTTTTGAGGGGGATCATTACTTAAATGTAATTTTTGTTTCTGAAGTCGTAAAAGAAAATCTTCAGAAGGAGCTGCAGCCAACAAAAATCAGTCGGATGGAGCCTGGACTGATGTGGCAACAAGGGTAAGATGAGTGATTGTAGGCCAGTAAAGTTGTTGCATTCTGGGGAAACGACAAATATATGTGAATACATGAACGATAAAACTCTGACTTGTAAAAGGACAACTGACAACCTGAAATTCAGACAAGACAAATGTGTTTGGTGTCGCACCATATGAGAAGCCAGATTGCATGCGCTGCAACTACTTAGCAGGAGGCTTGGTGCTTGTGTAGTACATTATTTACTTGAAAAGTTTTTTTTTTTTTTTTTTTTTTTTTTTTTTTTTTTTCGAAAATGAACCACATGATGGAGTTTAGGAAAATAAAATTAATAAATTATAAAAGAGTAATTTCTCTTTGAGCAGTGCTCTGTAGCTGTGGAGATGAGAGCTGGATCAAACATGGGTCCTGGTTATGAGCATCATGCCATCACAAAGTAAGGTGTTTTTATTTTATTTTATTTTTTTTATTAAATGAAATGGATTTTGATGAACTCTGCTCTTTTGCAGGCGCAGAAAACCCTAAAGGCTGAAGACAACCGCTCCAATCATCACACGTCTCCGGTGCTGTGCAATCGTTTTTGTTTTTAATCTGACTGTAGTAATATTTAAACAGTTTCTGTGCTTTTATCTATGCAAACTGTATATAGACGTGTCACCAAAGCTTTTGTAAAATATTTTTTGTATTGGAACTGATAGACTAGTGTTACTCGGAGATGCTTGTTGCTGTGGCTCTGCTGCTTTATAGACTGTATATTCATGTGCACATCTGTGTTGTAATGTACTCACATTTGTTACTTATCACATAGGAGCAATTGTCTACCTACTACTCATTTGTCTGGCAAACTGTTCCTGTCTCTAGCTTATGAATCATATTAAGCGTCACGTTTGAAAGCTGTTGAACTTTTTCTTTCTGTTTGAACCTGAGCTAACCTTTAATTCAGCAAACCCTTTGGAATAAAATTCCTCTGGCTCCACTGTTCTTATGATGTGCGTTTATATATACACGACTGAACACTAGGGGGCAGCACAGGACCGCAGTTCTTTATAAATCTTGACCATAGTTTATTGCAGGCTTCAAGCCCTGCTTATTACACATCAGGTGACCAGCAGAGCAGGGTGACTTGAGCCCACTGGGGTCACTGCAGAGCAGGGGTCGTGGGATGCTTAACACCCCTATGACATGCCGTCACGTACACTGGACACCAGAGTATTTGTTTTTACACAGTGCGGTTTCACACAGTGACAATGCTATTTAGTCGATCTACCAAACACAACTGTGTGCATGCGTATCAAAATATGCTATAATAGAGTTGAAGCATCTACAACAGATGTAGCTTTGGCTGGTTCTGTGCCAATAACCCGCTCGTTCTTGGTTCCTTATGTAACAACAAGGCACAGTATGCTGTGTGTAAATCCATACTCAATTAGTGTGGATGGCTGCCTTCAGGTGAAGTGAGATGGGTCTAGGTATGAGGAGCCTAGAAGTTGCGTTTGCCTTCACTGGTCTGGGTCTAAGTCATTACCTAAGAGATGAGGCCAAGGTTGGTCTTTGTGAAAACTAAAATCCAGTGTTGACTCTTGTCACTACTCTTAAATTCAGCACAGTGAAGTATGAGTTTATAAAGTACCTAACGTGAACAACAAACTGACCGTCCACACGCTGTTGTTGACTGGTTTAAGAAACTCAACATTCTTCTACCAAGCACTGAAGTGCATGTGTCCAGGTTTGCTCTCTTCTGTCAGCTGAGCATCACCAGTGTAATGACCAGCTGAAGCAGGTGGTACAGTCATCCAGGCGTTGAGCAGACAGTTGAAATCTCATCTACTACCAGTCTGGCTGCGATTCAATTGGAAAGCACTGGAGAGTGACTAACATGGAGCCTCTTGGAGAGGGTCAAGAGCCCAGAGCAACCAGTGGCCATTAAATTCACTCCTATGAGATACTGAGTGCTTTGCTTTTTGACCAGGCTCTGTTTGATGTGCTGCACCACACTATTATCCCCAGCCCCTCACTGCAAGCCCTTCACAACCAAGTGGTGGGAGCGTTATAAAGATGTTATTATGAAACTCTTAACAACATGAGTTTCAAAGAGACACTTGTAGGAAATAAATGAAACTGTGCACAGAGGCCAGAAGTGAGAATAAACCAAGTTTAAAACACCAGACTGCACTGTTGTGGTACTTTACATGAAAGTTACTTCTACTTCAAGCCTCTGATTCTGTTTTCAATGTTGTTAAACTCGCGGGAAGGAATTCTGTTCTACTTGGATACACACAGTCAATTAGACCATCTCCCGTTTTAAAGGAGCGAGCTTAATTGCACTGTTTTGACTCTTTGCTTGAACGATTCTGATAAAGAAGTTTCAAGCTGCCTTTTGGTGCAAACAGGCACGATGAAATAATTACCACATTAATCTCTGATGCTGATGATCCTCCATAATTCAGGGACTTAAAATATCTGTTTACTGTTTAAAAGCATATTGCTCTTGAGTTTTATTTGATTCAGACGCTACTTTCATAAACACACTCAAACACTGCAAGCATTTAGCATTTATTCAGCTTCATGCAGTCCTTTTAGCTCCGTGTTTGGTCTCTACCGGCTCCCAAGAGAAACGAGGCCTTTTAGCTGCTCCGTCATCCACTCTGCGTCCCCCGTAGTTTGTAAGCTGTGTTTGCTGAATATACAGCATTTCTATGTTCGATTGTTGTGCTTGAAACAGCAGCTAAAAATGTTGAGTTACAAAAAAAAGCTAAACACTTTAAAGCTCTGTGGAGTTGTAACAAAACTGCAGAGCCACATGATATTTCTCCGTGGGTTCAGCGAGTTGAGTGACAGCTTTCACATTACACAACTGTCATTTGATACGTTTTTAATATAAAAATATTGATCATTGCAGCTTTAATATACAGCAGCTCGTTTTACTTTGGTGGGTCTGACGTGAGCAGCAACTTTATGACACGCCGCACTAAATCAGGCTGTGAAAAGCGGGCATGAGTTTAAATAGGTGCGATGAAAATGTAAACTCCATCACTCTATACTTGGCTATGTGGGGCATCCCAAGCACGACGGCAGTTCCAGTTTCCTCCAAAGTTGTACCACAACAAGCGGCGGCTTGGTGATCTGAAGGGCACGTCGAAGCAAGCGCCTCAATCACAGCCGCAGCTGTCCTTTAAAGCGGAGCCCATTACCAGGGCTTTCTGCCTTCGTTCACCGCCGAGGATAACAACCTCTGACAATGAAAGTCAATTAGTGGCAAACACAAGTAAATACTGCATGAGAGCCGAGCTGCGCGAGGCGGCTCCGTGCGGGGGCCACACAATACGTCTTCATATGTCACGGCCGTGGCCGCGCGCCAGCTAAACGACGCGGGCCGCAAAGATATGCGAATACAGATGAGCGCCGACAGCCAGTCAATTGTCATTCAGCCCATCTCCTCGCCTCTTGAGGCTCATCTCGCTCTTTTTTTTTTTTCTCTGGGGCTCCTCTTGGCTGCTTGCTCGCCCCACGCTCCTCTGCCTCAATGCCTCGGCGTTCGCTGGTAACGAGCGCTAAGACGCGTCCCAGTCGTCGCTCCCTGTCGACAGATGGGCGGAAGTGAGCTGTTTTTCAGCTGTTTGGAGGCAAAATGGGGGGGGGGGGCAGCCCTGACCCTTGAGCACATGTGGTTGATGGTTCCGTCCATCTGCTGCCCCACGCTCCACCTGCTCCGCTCCGTCGCACGCGCCGCCTGCAGCTCCTCCGTTCGGCCTCCGTCGGCTCCATCTCGGCCCCCGATGTCTCACTTTGATGACTTCTTCTCCCCAAAGATGACGGACGTCCAACGGGCGCCAAGAAAATGTCTGTTTATTGTGGTTTCCTACGTGCGAGTCATCGTCTCAGGCTCAAGCTCTAATGAGGAGTCCATTTAGCCTGGCGCTTGTTGTTGTGGTTACACATCAACACAGAAGAGTCTGACCTCTGACAAATGTAATTCAAGACATGACTGACTTCCCACTGAAAATATTGGAAGCCATTGTAGTGTAGAGTCATTACAGCCAAATTGAACTGAATAGTGCTTTCCCCTCCCTGCCTTTGTTCTTGGCAGCGCGCTAAGTGCTTGCAGCTGTCAGTGGAGAGTGTTCTCCGTGCCCAGTGCATGTGGCTTAGCTGCGCATTTAGCCGGCTGCGTCTTTACTCTGGTGACAGCGTGCCACGACCGATTTCCGGTGACTCGCTTTCATTGTAACCGCACACAAGAACCAGTCTGTTTTTTTTTTCCTTTTTTTGGGTTGATCTCATCTAGTTAGCGCTGCGGCTTCGCGTGCAGCCGGCTGATCTTTTTGAGCAGCGCTCCGAGCAGCGTGCTGACGAAATGCGAGGAGATGCCAGAAACGATTGCACTGACAATGCTATGACGCAGAGTGATGTATGACGACCACATGCTACTTGGATGTGGCCAGATGCGCTTTCACTCCCACCAAATCAGTCTGCGAGCGTCACTTTTAAGTAAATAAGCTTTTAAAACACCTGCTTAACCTGCTCGGCTGAGGCGCGAGTCCTTGTTTACTACAGACGGAAGGTTGAATGCTATTTCAAACCTCCGTCCTGCCAATACTTTCATGCAAATTATCCACGGCGGAGCCAGCTTATCTGTGCACAATCATAGGTGGCATTTGGAGGAAGGTGAAATTGCACCAGGCGATTTTCATATTTGCATAAAGCGAAGTCAAGTTCCTACATGCAAAGTTCCACGCAGAAAACAAACACAAAGGCCTCTGAATGCACACATTGGAGGTTTATCTTAAAGCGGCCCTTATCCACTACCCTGCACATTGCACTTTGTAAATGTAGTTACACACAGGCGCATTAAGAAGTTGTTATTTCATTCATTAGATATGGCTAAGTAGCAAAGTTCATTCATTCTAATAGAGCAGCAACTTTTATCATACAGGGCCAGGTATGAGCGTAAAGGCCGAGATTACAGCCTGTGCGTGTGCACAAACAAGATTAGAGCTGGGGCTCCTAGGACGAGGTGAAAGAGACGGTGGTTCCAAAGAGCAGAACTACGTGCGACACCCGGCCCCCGGGCCCGACAGCGCCCGCGGGTTCCGGCCGCTGCCAATTTGCATTCAAACAATACCTGAGGAAGGCGTGGGCGTCAGCGTTGCGGGGCCCTAATGAAGCAGCGCAGGCCTAATAAAGTGGAGTGAGGACTGAAACGAGGCCCGGCCGGCCTGGGAGGCTGGCTCAGGCAAACACCAGGACAGCTGGCAGAGAAATCATTGTGACTAATGGTCTCAGTGTGAGACAGGAGCACGGCTGTGGGTGGTTGTTCCACCGCGCCACAAAGAACAGACTTTGTTTGTCTTCCTATAGCGTACAATGCGCCTGTGATTCTGGAAGTGCTGGCTTTGTTTGTGTTTGCTGTGCTGCCGCCGCACTGTAACACCGGGGACCGCGGCAAAATGTCACGACCCTGCGCCCGCTGCAGGTTTTCCTCCCGCGGAAGACGCGACATCATAAATTGGGAGCGCGTGGATGATTTTCGGAGACAAACAGCGTGAGCCGGAGGTGTGTTTGAACTGGGCTCCGGCGGCTCCCCTGCGGTAAACACCGCGCTGTGCATCGTCCTGAGGGCCCGCGGCGCCGCTGGCCCGTTCCCTCGTCTCACGCTCCTCATCACGTCCGTCTCTGGGCCGAGGCCGCCTCGGAGCGGGCGTCACAGCTGGAGCCCAGCGCCGGGCGACGGCCACGCACGCTTCTGCTATAATCTATTCTATCGGAGCCAGGACAGAATACTAAACCTCATCCCGCGCTTTCTCACAGACCACTGCATGATCAATACCCACATCAAAGGCTGCGCAGAGATAGCAGGATTCTTTGAAGCATGTTTGTGGAGCTGGATTTGCTGAGCTAACACGGTCCACACAGAACCCCCCTTGAATAAGCTTGTTTGGCTTGCATTCCCCGTGTTTGTAGAAGAACTGAGTGGATTCTAATGAAGAACAGACAAGGCCTCTCCCTTGTCTGTTTCCTCCCTTTGAGCAGCTAAATGCATCTGTAGTGCCAATGCTTTTTGCTCAGCTGACATACGCTTCATTGCATGCCAGCTCAAATATTTATCTAATATCAAATTGGCTGTAACATTTTGGAAGCAGTCAAATGCCAGAAAATATTCCTCATCAAGGACACACACGCACAAAATAAACTTGCATCATGTTCGGCGGTGCCAAGTGCAAATATGCCGGATAATTGCTGATTGAAATGAGACGGGGCGCAGGCGGTTGCTGCACGGTTACCTGTGTTGTTTCCCAAACGGGCCGACAAGAATTCCAAGCTGTTATTATTCTGCACTCAGAACACGACCTGTGTCCCTGAAAAGCTATTAACTATTTACAAAAGTGCTTTCCGTCTCCTAAATGGGAAAACAGTGCATCTGGGACTGTGTGTGCTAAGTGGGCATGGGAGGGGTGGGGCGAGGTCCAACCACAATAAACACAAAAGTGCATAACTGCTGCCAGCCAGTCATGGAGAGTCAGCAAGTGTGTTAAGGATGGAGCGAGGCCTGGTGATTCATCCTCAGGAACATTCAGGGTAGAACGAGATGTCATTTAACATAAATTACAAGATAAACCACATTTGTGATGCTCTGGGCTTTTCAAGTTCACGTATTGTTGAATATTTCACCTAGTAATTGCACTATTTGGTGTATATGCGGTGTGAGGGTTTGACTCTGCAGTCAACTGGGACTCATTTGAAAGTGAAATGTGGGAAAACGCTGACGTCTCTTTCTCTTCCCCTCCAAACACCAGGGGCCTCGCTGCATTTACATCCCCGACTCTCGCTCAATCTCTCTTTCCTTCTCATTTACATTACGGATGGTTCATTTAGCTTACATGACCGGGCGAATACATAACCCGGGGCCATTCGAAATTCCACGAGGGCCTGCGGGGACCAAGCACAAGCACGTACGCAGAGATCCGTGCGCTGCCCTCTTCGCGGTGGCCTTTTATTCGTCTCTTCTCATTCGCGTGGCCGACAAACCAGGCCCGTCTCCTACCAAGATGGCAGAGCTCGGCTACATGCATCTGTTTAATACAGCGACTGGTATACAGCATGAAAACGTACAGCAGAACTTAACAACTAGCCTTGATTTGGACTGTACATGGAGACAGGCATGTATTTACAAGATGCTTCCCTGCTCTTTGTTAGACTGATGGACATTGAGAAACACCTGCCAACTTCAACTGCAGTAATTATTTTAAGGCTGCGCTGACCTTTACGCTCCATACATACATATATGGCTTTATATAATATCACTATGAAGCTATAAAATACATACTTGCAAATTAAAATTTTTAAACCTAATCATTCAGGTTTATGCTTCCTGAAGTTAGTCACTAAAATAAACTATTGGAGCATAAATATCACAAAAATATAAACAGTTATCAACAAATAGCGAGTGATTTCAGACACATCTCATAAAAGTGCACGGAGGAGATGGAGAATGATAAAGTGAGTAGGATGAGTAATCAAGTCTGTGCTTATCTGTGTGTGTGTGTGTGTGTGTGTGTGCGTGTCTGTGTGTGTCTGTGCGTGTGTGTGTGTCTGTGTGTGTGTCTGCGCGTGTGTCTGTGCGTGTCTGTGCGTGTGTGTGTGTGTGTGCGTGTCTGTGTGTGTCTGTGCGTGTGTGTGTGTCTGTGCGTGTGTCTGTGCGTGTGTCTGTGCGTGTCTGTGCGTGTGTGTGTGTGCGTGTGTGTGCGTGCGTCCACGCTTGGGCAGAGCTGTTAACATTAGAGCTGTAACCGGTAACTGGAGATAAGAATTTGATACCAGCATTGTGATTAAAATCATGCGTTGGCACACAACCCTGCGCTTCATCCTGCTGCCAACAAGTTCCACAGCATTTTGTTTTCATTGCGGAGACGCAGGCAGCACAATGGCTTCAGCAGCGCGCCCGTTTTTACGAGCCCAAGGAGCGAACGGGCTCAATCAGAAGAGAAACCCACACACTGCTCTACGTGTGATTTCACGAGAAGACACTTCACAAGTCGCTGTCGACGCGTGACGTCCCAAAAGCTGCGGCGCGAGAAGCAGGTTTCCAGCTCCACGTCTGCGTCCTCCTCTCGGCCTGCGACCGTCGGCGTCGCCGGTTCTCCTGCCACGCACAGCACCGCGGCTCCGGCCGGGACAGGTCCACGGCTGTTATCTCAATGATGTTCTAATTCTAGTCAAACAGTTCTGTGTTTGACTCAATAGAGGCAGTGTTAGTCGGGAGAGTCAATATTAGCAGAGCACACAGAGCAGGGCTGGTGTTAAGAGAGGGATGTGTGTGTGTGTGTGTGTGTGTGTGTGTGTGTGTGTGTGTGTGTGTGTGTGTGTGTGTGTGTGTGTGTGTGTGTGTGTGTGTGTGTGTGTGTGTGTGTGTGTGTGTGTGTTTGAGACAGGATACATGGTTAAGTGTGCTCCTTTAGTGAACCCTGACCGCCACAGTGCAGTAATAACAGAGATAATAGGTAAAAGGAAGCACGCTGACGCCTGCTTGCTTTTGCCTCCGTGCTTTCTGTGTTGGACAAGCGTGACACGTCTTTTATCACCTGTCTTTTATGTGCATGTTATGGTTAGACGTCAGCCTCTCTTGTTCCTCTCGCTCCTGGCAGAGGGCACCCCGTGCAATCGAGCCCGGACTTGCTGACAGTCGCACACGAGCAGCTCGACGCCTCAGTGGAGAGACTTTGTTTGTTTCTGCACATCTGAACTGTCTGATTATGACTTTGTCTCTGCCAGGATGCAATAATTCCTCCATTTGATGAACGTGACGCGGATGTGCACACACCGAGTGAAAGCGGATACCAAAGGCCATTGACTGTGACCTTTCCACATTAACGCGTGTGGCTAAATAAAACTTTAATTGCACATGGCAGCTGAGCAGTGTTTGAGTTTTGGCTCATTTGCAATTATGAAGTAAAAGGAAAAGCCATCAGCTAACAGCACCTTCTGTTTGCCTCCGCGGTTGAAGCTATAGAAGATTGTGGAGCACAAACAAAAACACTCAGCTTGTGCATCTGCAAATATAAGGAGGTGGAGAAGCAATATTCTGCTATTGATCAGCAAGTGAATTACTCCAACCTGTTGGTCTGTTAGGACGACCGTTAGCGGCTGGATGAACAGGAGGCTTGAGGCACAGATGAAGCGCGGAGGTGTGTTAATTTTTACCAACGAGTGACAATATAATAAAAAATCAAACAAGGAAAATGACAAAAACAAAATAAATGGCAAAATCTCAGTCAAATAACAGTCCTTTTATCCTAAGACTATTTTTCCCAGGACCTTCCACTGACTGCACACCCAGAATCTGAAACAAATGCAAAATAGACCTCACAAATTCATAAACATAATACAAACACAAGCAATATTCAATAAGGCCCAAGCTTCAAAACGGTGCTCGGCCTTTTTTCTACAACCAACAGGACATGAGGTCAGTCAGTCAAAGTTCATCTAAGCATATGACACAGTTAATGTGACATGACACAGGATTTGACACACTGAAGAGAACACTGACAGCACAGGGCTCCAGGGATCTACATTACAAGCACTCGGTCGGTCAGGTGTTCTGGGGCATTAGTCACGTTTTTGGAGGAAACACAATGAATGGATACAGTTTTGTTAATAATGTTTAATTTTCTTTTATTGATTAGTTAATTTATTTTTATAATTCTGATTGATCTACTCTGGTCCACACTCCAGCATAGTAGGTGGTAATGATACAGGAGTTTATGGGTAATGGAGATGATCTTCATTTAATAGTCTGAACCAAATAGGGGTCAAGAAATACGTATGAGGTGTCCCAATATGATCAACAAGACAGTATATATGGTACAGGAAGGTACAAGCTGTGATGGAACCAAACACAGTGGAACACAGTGTGCAGTCTGCACTGCCAACAATTCAGACTCATCACAGCGAAAGGACAGTTCTGTATTGACTTACCTTCACCTCCCAAAGTTATGATGCAGTTGTTCTTGCAGTGTTAATGACTGTATCGGCTCTAAGCCACTTCGCAGGGAAGTCTCTTAACTGAAAATGATTCAAAGTCACAACCCTGAGAAAATGCCAGCGCTAAACGGATCTGCTTTGGACAATTCATGGACAAAACATACAACAAAAATAAATACAATAAGAAACAAGAATGTTCTGTGAGGAACATTGTGGCAAAACCAAACAATGTCGGACTGACATCTTCTCTAATAGAAGGACCAAAGCAGAGAGTTATTATTATGTCTGCATTGAAACATATTGTCAACTTGTTTGTATTTAGGCCTAATGTTCTGCTCAGGGTCGTCATTCACTGCAGTGGCCCTCAGCAAAAAGCTCTCTGACGCTGCTATTTGTCCAGCACTGGAGACACACAGTAGCATCTACGTGGTCAACACAATGACTCATTGAGCCGCTACTGACTGTTTGAAGCTAAGACAGTGAAAAGAAGACGTAAAGACGCAACTGTCTGTACACTTGTCACAATCTGTAGCTTAGCAACATATAAACTTACGGTGCGATGGCTGTGTGAGTGAAGCTTCTGTGAGGTGTGACTGAGCCTGCGGCCTTGTTAGCAGTAATAACTAGTGTAAACACACGGCAGCAGTGTGTTTTAAGGTCATCACGAGCATAAACCAAAAGCTCCCAGTCAGCACAAAGCGGCGGATCTGATGTGGCACCGCACTCCTCCTATTTAAATCTGCTGACATGAGAAAAGGCAACATTAGCTAATGCACTACTTAAAGACCATAATCGCTCTTTCCCCTACTGTTAATGAATGCTAATTAGAAGTCTGAAGCAGTTTCTGGCGTGTGCTGGCTGCTCCCCTAATGTGCCGTATTGTTCCTCTCCCCGCTCCAGCTCAGCACTAATGCTGCTGTGCCAGCTATTAAAGTCAGATAAGCCATCCATCTTTAGCATTGCCAGCCAAAAAGCAACTAATAGCTTAGCCACAAAATTGGTAATTTCCATGGTTTCCCCTCGCGCTCGAGCGTCCACTGTGGACAAAATGGGCCGATGCTCCTCATCGCATCCGCCGCGCTGAACCAGATCCATCCTTTTAAGAGCGGGCGGCGGTGTCACCTCCGCGATGAACGCAGATGTTGATCCTACGACTAGCACAGGGTTCATTTAAGGAGGCCAACTTAAAATGTGGGCTGCAGTAATGTGATGTAACCCATGAAATGGCTCGTCTGCGATAGTGTTAATCACAAGCACGCGTTTAACAAGGATTGGGAGACGTATTAGCTGCCACATTATCCTCATTACGGGTTCCTGTTAATTTTACAACAGGTTTTAACATGTGGCTGTTATCCATTAGCAAATTTAGGCTACATAGGCCACAGAGGATTTACACTGGAAGTCGACAGAAACAGTTGTGATGCTTGTAGTTACGCAACTAATAAGTTCTTATTAGGTCACTGAACAAATCCACGACCTGCGTTTTGCTTTGGTGAGAAAGATCAAACAAGTGTCTCTACATGATTGTGTGAACAGTAAATGGTTTATAAGGTGAAACACATCCACTCCAGAAAACATCCTCGGCTCAAACAGCCTCATGAGGCCTTGCAATTTGCAATTTGTCAGATGCTCAATCAGTCGGTCTGAAAAGTGAATTTAAATGCGAGTGAAGGGAAGTGTGAAATCCACCGGGGACTGAAGGAGCTGCTCCTCGGACCGGTCCACTCGAGAAAGGGCCCTTTCACCACTGCTCTTATCCTCCAGAGACCTGAGCTGCGACAAATTCCCAACCACCCAGATGTTCAATTTGACACTTGTGTTGTGGCCTCATTCAGACACAGAGGCATCGTGTTTTATGGATGTGAAACTAAACCCGCAGACGTGCACAGAAGAACGGTTTTATTCAATCTTAGTCCAGTGATTAGGAATGAGCCGACGCATGAGTGAGTGTAAACTTTACGACTCCAGTTTCTTTTCTCCTCTATCTGCACGCAGATCAAACAGTCTCGACTGGGGTGAGAAAAGCCGGGAAGTGATTCATTTACGGAGCGCGATGAGTTACGGCCTTGCGGCGCTGCAGACGAGCCCGGCTCTGTGGAAGCGCAGCGTGGGAACCGTGAACTTATAATGCCGCTCCACTTCACGGCCGTTCATCATGTTTTGTTTGAAATGTACCAAAGTGAGGTCTACCGTTTCCCCCGACGGTCTGCTGTTACACTCACAGAGGCCGATGGATTTAGCAGATCCGTACATTGCCCATATTCCCTCTGCAGAGTCAGTTAAGAAAGAAATATGCCTCCTTTCCACATTACACCTGTAAAAGGTTTACTTTAACACTTCCAAACAATGCAGAATTCCAGCGATTGTTTCCTGAACTTAGTGCTGCAGGTGAGAGGGTTTGAGGAAGCTGCACATCACATTTGTTAATAATTGTTTAAGATTGTTAAGAAAAATGTGAGGCTGGTTCTCACACGACGTCTTTAACCCGCTTGTCCTGTTTGACCAGTCACCCAAAACCAAAACATGCACGTTTGACGTTTATTTTCATAAAAAGCTGGTAACTACAACAACTAGACACGCATCTGTTCCAGTAAAATGACTGGTTAGAGTTTGAGCTATAAAACAGCTTCCTTTTAGTTCATGTTTACGTGGGATGGATGTTGTTGAATGTCTTTTACTTTTATTCCTGTTCTTTAGGTTCTGTTTTGCTTTTGTTTGAACAGTCTTTCAAACCTGAGGTACTTCATGTATGTGTGTATGTATTGTGCTTTTAGTCCATGATTGTGGGCGAGGATCACTTGACGTTTTAGCACCATCATGAGGTCAGAAATTTAATTCCTTCAGTCACTTCATTCAGCGCCACCCGTTCCCACTGCTTGTATTCGACACAGATGCAGAGCTAGGAGTTCTCAGCGTGTGGGAAAGTCGTCGGCGCGTTCGCCCTTTGTGCGGCTTCAGGCTCTGTGACCTTCTGTCACCTCACTCTCCTCTTTCATCTATTTGCAAATGCGATCGCGTTACGGGCTTGAAACTCGACACGTTGATATCAGTTGCGTAACAATTAGCAGAACTGTCGAATGGCGACTAATGGCGAGATGAGAGGGGACTGAACAACAGCCTTGTCCGACGGCTCCAGTGCGACACTATCCATAAGCTGTAAGATTTGACAAGGAACTCGTTCAAATCTGAATCCAAGATCGTCTGGCAGCGACGTCCTCTGTCGCCCTGCGGCCTGGGAGAGAGAGAGAGTCCATAATCAGCCTGACGCAACAGTACTTAAATTATAAACCTGACACTGCAGGTCAGATACCACAGAAGGCTTGAACCGTTCCCTCCTCCTCTCGGAGAAATAGAATCTACAGCATCCTGTAATTGTCAGCGCTTTCCCAGTGATGTGCCCACAGGCCTGGGTGGTGCCTCCATGTGGATTGACAGGTGGTTGAGCAGTTAGCTGTGTGTCACGGCCCTTTTCTCAATCCCCCATCAGTGCAGCTGTTGACTCACACACACACACACACACACGCACGCACACGCACACACACACACACACACACACACACACCCTCCACTGCACAGACACAGCCACTAACAAACAACTTAACGCGCTGTGGAATGTGGCTCGACACCGGAGCAAAGGGAAACCAGGCCTTAATGAACCACGAACTGCCGCGGGGCTCCGGGGCGCCAGCACCTCACATAACAGTGACTATTATTTTTATTATTATCATTCCTTGGTTTGCTCTATCATTTCCCAGATAGTCTGGCTGTTGCCAAAACAACAGCTTGTTATCTGGGTAGTGATCAGCGTGTGCGAGCAGAAGGCCTCGACAGCTGAGTCACCACAACAGGCTGCGCACTCGGGCCGAGCGCTACAGGTGTGAGCATTCCTCCACGGAGACGGAGAGATCGTCCCGTGCATGAGGGCGCGAAGCAGCTGCGCCTTTGAGGAGCGAGATCCGCCCGATAAGGATGAAGCGAGACCCAGAGGTCAGGCGAGAAAAAAAACAATGGCTGCCCCGTTCACTTTATTTTTCCCCTGCAACTCGCATAAAGAAAAAGCGTCTCTTTGCGTGACCCCTGACGAGGATGCTCCAGATGCTTGTTACGCGTTGTAAAGACTTAATTGCTACCTGTCACACAACAGGAATCTTCCCTTTTTTACAAGGCCCAAAACGGCCACGGGAATCTGGCTGTTTGTGGTGCAAGTCACCTGAGGGGGGTGGGGGGGTGGGGGGGGTAAGACAGGACACGTGGGTGAGCACATCTGTAGAGAATCAACCTGTGGGAACATTTCCTGTGATTTTGGCCCGCGTCACGGCCCGAACCGCCGCCTCGCTCGCCCCCGCGGGGCGGCGGCGAGGGAGGAGCGCCCGCCGCGCCGTTGCCGAGGTGAGTGATTTACGAGGCAGCTGTTCCCCGGTGCGCCGCGCCGAACGCTCGCGCTCAGCAGCTGACAGACACATGCCTTCCCTGTCACGGCCGCATTTACGGCGTCACACGCAATTCTATTAGCGCAAGCTGGGGAAAAAAGGGGTTTTACGACGCAGTTATCTGAGTCAATCAAGCAGGAGGCCACTTCTGCAGTGCACACGGGCGTAAACGTCGCAGCCACGACTTGAGGAGCGTACAAAGACACCGCTGCCATTTTACTTTTGTTTATATTCAGCAATAATTAGACTTTCGCCTTTTCACGAAGCACCTGAAAATGACACGAGGCTCAGAAGTAGTTTCTAAGCGTGTTTGATATTTGAGATCTGGCCTTTAACCCGGCACCGGCTCACTGGGAGAGCGGAACCTTATTTCACGCCGCCTCTCAAATAGTGCTGAGAATTTGCGAGGCCGTTAGTGGCCGTCATTAATAACGGCCTCGGCTGGGCTGACAGCTGCTTATTGGAATGAAGAGCTGAACTACGGCAGACAGCTACAAATTTCCCTGACAGCCAGGTCTCCATTACTGGGCGTCAGCTGCCAAAACAGCAGTAATCAGAGAAGCAGAGAGGGGAGAAAACACGCTTTCCTGCCGCAGACGCCTTCATTTCACCTCAGGTGTAACACACAAACGCACACGGCTTCCTCCATTACCCCAGCAGACACACTTCTTAAACCACCGCTGAACCTCTGATGGGTTCATCTATTTTGGGAGGATATTATTAAAGAAGCAGGCTGGTGCGATTTTGACTTCTTAGACTGTCCCTGTCAGTTAACGCAGGCTGGTAAACCTCAGCCTCAATAAATCACATTCAATTAGGTTACACGCAAATATGCAGCAGCAGTTACGGGCTCCAGTGGCTCCACTGGACTCGCTTTGCGGCGTTTACGCCAGGTAGAAGCCCAGCGGGGCAGGTTTTATGGGGCGTCTGTCCTCGCAGGTGTGTGACGAGGTGAGAAGCGTGTGTGTGCAAACACAGGCGAACGTCGAGGTGTCGCACAGAACAAAGACGGGGCCGAATACCCGCTAAGGCCCAGCGACGGATGCAGGGATGCGGTCCAGCGTCGCGGGATGCTTTCCGCATGAACGCGGATCGTGGACCTGCTACAGTCACACACACGCACACGTATGGTCACATGCGGCAACTGGGCCGCACGCGCGCGGGGGGAGCGCGTTCTCAGCGAGACGGGTAAAAGTGAGGGTCTGCGGCCTTGAACGCGTGATCCCCGTAATGACAGGGGGCTTTGCTGTGGGTCAGCCTGTCAGCACTCTGCATCCACGGATCCCTGCTGCTCCCACTGTAAGACACGTGATCCTCTCCGTCACGCACACACCGGAGGACTGAGCCTGTCCCATTGTCCCAACGCCATGATCCTATTAGATTATGTGAAAGGTGAAAGGAAAACGGCCTTATTGATCATTAGGGGACTTAAACATAGACAAACACCCTCCACTGAAGCACGCGCACATTAAGATGAATAATTCAAACTTCAAATTACTGACGCTGTCATTTACACAGACGTCTGTGTGCATCCTGCGGTACAGGACAGATTAGGTTTCAGTAGCGTCTGACTCTCGTCTTACAGCGGCCGAATAAACAACCGCGACGCGCACCAATCCGCCGCGTGCACGCGCACACGAGGGAGAACGCGGCTCCCACAGTGGGTGGAAGGCGACCAGGAAACGGGAGGCCTGGATTCTTCGCTGCCTCTTCCTTGTCAGCTTTAGCCCTGGCAGTAATAAAACACTCCATAATAAAAGGCACTATCCCAGAGAAGCAGCAGGACTGCAGCTATAGATAATCCACTCAGCTCACACGGCTTGCACTGCGTTTGCATTTCTTGCCCCAGAATTCATTTCGTAGGTTTACTCCAGCGCTCGCAGGTTTTAGGCGTAATGGAAAGCAGAGAGCTTTGGCTTAGCTGCTGGATCAACACTAACAAAGCAATAAAGTGACCTGAGCTATAAGTGGGGCAGCAAGATGTTTAATTAGCACCTACTTCATCTAAACAGCACCTTGAGGGACAAACATAATAAAACCTCTAGATAAAAACTAATAAGGGAGAAAATGTATGTGTTGTTGTTTTGTGCACTTGTTATTGCAGTTAATATGACATAATGAGAAAACATAGTGTTTCTATACTGTTATGGTGCAAACCTTAGTCAGAATGTGTCAAAATAATGTCATAAGCCGCACATCCTCCATGTTTCACTCTCGCCGCCTCTAAATCATTCATCGCATTCTATGTCTGCGCTTGTAAATCCACCATCAAGGTTACTGGGGCGCCCGGCACAAAAAGGCATGTGCCATTATATCCACTACAATTCACACAATATTTATGACACTGGGCGCCCCATCTGGAGCCGCTTCCTGTCGGCCGCCCCCCCGAGGACATGCCGCCCGGAGCTGCTAACGCTGCTCTGGGACATCTGTTGTTCTCCTCCGGGTGTAACGCAATACAGCTCCCCACAGCCGAGGAGCGGCAGCTCAGACAAAACATTTTGTCACCGCAGAGGTCGACGCGGTTGACTGCAGCCATCAATTATTTGCATTGGCCGCCATTTAATAAAGAGCTTCAATTATTTATCGGTTAGCAATACTCTTGCAGGTGGCAGCGGCTGAGTTGGTGGCAAAGCGCGAAACTCCCAATTCACATGTACAATATACAGCATGCGAGGGTCAAAACGGCAGAAGTAGCAGGTGCTCGTTTACCACAGTGAACAATCAAGAGATTATTGGTGCCATTATGGGAGCGTGTGTACATAATAACGCTGCCAGTAGAAATATCTGTGTATTTGTCACCTTGTGATAAGCATCTTTTTATATCCTATCCGTGGGACTGGGAGGCCTCGGTATCAGATGGTAAACGTAGGTGTGGCCTGAGGGAGTCGACTCTAACAAGGCAGCATCCCTGATTTAACACAGCGTGAAACTGCTGTTACTCATAGATCGCCATGACAGCAAGGCCTCATTATCACTACCTGGATATGCATGGCCTGGTTGTCAGAGCGACGGAGGCGTTCGGAGGGGGGGGAGTTCATTGGCCACACACGACGGCCGCAAATAAGCCAAGGAACAGAAAGCCGGACCGCTCTCATCGAATCCACGAGCTCGGAAATTCATCTGCGGCTGCTCTGACTTCGCGGAGGGGCGTCACACGTGCAAACTGGGAAACCAACGCGTTCAGCTGAGGTCAGATTTCCATACAGCTTCCAAACACGCACAGACCAGAAAGCACGATGATGCTCAGGCCGTAAAACGCAGGGGACGTGCGACGGGTAACGCCTTCAGATCCGACACCTTCCAGCCACTCCAATGAAACCGGCCTCTCGTCGCTGTCCTTCTGTCAAGTGTAGCGGCGTTGCCAGTTCCCCTCCTCTCCCCCACGGCTTCAGAGCCACAGGACTGCAGGTGCACAGGCTGTCGGCCCACTACAGGTGGGCCCGGGGGGGCGGGGGGGGGGGGGGGGGCGGGGGGGGTGGGGGGGGGAATAAGAGAGCTCCCATCTCACCCACCTCTTGGCTCATTAAAACCTTCAGCTGTTCTGCAACACCCCCCCCCCCCCCCCCCCCCCCCCCCCTTCAGCCTCATAGCTCTGCTCGCGCCACGCTGATCACACCAATCAAGCTTTGATTTACAGTATTTACACCGTCCTCCTGTTCCCTTTGTGGCTACGGGGAATCTGAGGAATGGCCCTCCCCTCCCGGGCCCCAGTGCAGCCAGCATCCTGCTAAATGTGAGCCAATCAGCGGTGGTGGGTGGAGTGCCAAGCCACACAGCACTTCTTCCCGTTGGCAGCCTTCCCTGTGGTGGCTCTGATCACAGCACAGTGTTAACAACACGTGACCTGGCCCCGCAGCCCACAGTAATTGAGGTTACATCCCAGGCAATACCTTGATGAATAATTAAAAGGCCAGAAACAGAACTCAGAGTGACTTAGCCAGCGCCCTGGGGTCTAATAACATGCCTGGACTGTATTAGGTAATCTATCCACTGGTGCCAGTTAGTGTGGCGCGCACACTCACACATAAGCACACAACTGGGCCCAGATAAAGGCAACACAACGGCATCAGTCACTGTCAGGGCCCGGCGCTGGTTAAGGCTCTGCAGGAGTAACATGAGGAATTATTTCAGGGTGAACGGTGGCCACTTATCTCGGCAGCAACATGAAAGTCAGATTAAAAATCCCGCAAACAATTAGATTTTAAAATCAGATTACGAGCGAAACACAAATGCTTTGTTCCTGTTTTCACTCTCCATGAATATTGTGCGTGTGTGAGCGTGAAACAGGAACCCGCGTGTGACCTTGACCACACTGAAACCCGAGTGCGGCGACGCCGACTCCATTTATACGCGGCCATTAACCCCGCGAAGGTGATAAAGATGCACGTCCATACCAGCGGCAGCCGCTAGAGCCGCCGGCGTCATTCACGGTGCAGCAGAGGTCATTCGCACTAGGCTAAAATGCGATTTGTTTTATGGAGTGCCACCCCGAGTATAAGATTAGAAACTGCAGCGCGGGCTAAATCATCTCCGCGGCGACACCTCGGGAGGCGAGGAGCAAACACAATGGTTGCAATCAGAAAGAAAAAATGCCCCAGAGAATATTTGAAGGGAAAAAGCTACTCAGGTAGTTTGAGTGAAAAATATGACTAATTCTGTGTCAGCATGCAAATTTAGGAGTAATTGAGTAAATAGCACAGGGCTATAAAAGCGTGTGCTGAGGTACAGTGCGGCCTGCTAATTTAAGTGGCAGATTTATACACAGACTACTGTGTGTTTCCACTGAAGCAAGCTGCTGTTTACATGTTCTGTGGGTGCAGTGTGTAAGAGGGAACTTTCCTCTGACAGGCCCCTTTGTGTCACAGCGTCGGCAGTGAGCTGAGGGAAGCTGCCAGAGCAGAATAATTAAGACCTCTGTGGATGTGACAGGGTCACTGGGAGGTATGCAGCATAGCAAAGCTCCTCTCCTCAGCTGCTTCCTGCGCGAGCTGTCACGGCCGCCGCGTATTTATAGCAGCACCCCCCCCCACCACCACCCCCCAGACAGATGTCACCTTCAAGCCACCGTCTCTGGGGCTAAACACCAGGCTTTCAGCCGCCTAACGAGCAATCGGGGGAACGAGGAGAACCGGGGACGACGTGGACGCTGCCGACTCTAGCGGGTGGGCGGGCGGTCCGTCTCTCCCGTTGGACCGGGCCCCCTTTACATAAGAGCACACGCCAGAGCTAGTCAGTTACTGTTAGGCCGCGGCACCGGGGCCCCGGGGGCTGCCGACACAATAACACAGTCGCTGAGCAAAGTCACGGCGTCTGCCACAACGCAGCAACGCCACAGCCGGCACGCAGCCGCACAATCCCATTCTGAATAATTTAAATCAGCGCTCGCGCTTTTGGGTACAAGTATGAGACTTTTAATTTGATTCCATCAATAAATAATACGTTCCCGCGCTTTCTAATCTCTGTGTATTGTAAACAAGGCAAACATGTCCTCGCGGCAGACAATAGAAAGGCATCCAAGCTCATTTAAATTTCGATTCCAAAATATATTTGGGGAATAAGTGGGGGGAGCTGTGGATATCTGTGTGCGCGTGTGTGTAATGCAGCTGACTATATGTCTGTGGCTCAGATAAGAGACAACTGGGGGCCTCTGTAACGTAAGCCTGCCTGACTGAATGTGTTGACATAGCTTTAATTCAGCTTGATACCAGACACCAGTAGTCTGTCTGAGCCTCTGAGCACGGGGGTGTTAACCTCTCAGAGATTCTCAAAATACACAAACAGAAAGCACGACTGGCCAGGAGGGATTAAAATAACTTTTATGAGCACTCATATACTGTCGCTTCCACACTTGCCGTTGGTCAGCAATATAACTTATTCAAACACAGCAGAGCACCAGTTTAACGGCGGGCAAACCTCCCGCGTTAATGATGTTCAAACACGTTTGCGTAGATATGATCGGGGCCTGGTACAATTGCTCCGCTGTGTTTGGCCAAGAGGCAATAAAGCTAAATTAAAAAAACATCTCCAATGAAAAATATGCACTTTATGACCACGGGTATGATTTGATCTTTTAACCTTAAACAGATTGCTAATGTGTCAGACTATCTGCTCGGTGGTGTGTTCTCAAGGCTAGAGTAACACAGCCTGAGCCCCTGGATGAAGTGTTGGTTACTCAATATGAGCACGTCTTGCAGGTCATAAGCCTGTCACTGCCAAAGTGGGTTTCTTTTACTGCCACAGTGGCGATAATCAGCTGATGTTGGCTGTCAGTTGACTAAGGAACAGACAGGGGACAGACTCACAGGACACACGATCGCCCTGCTGACAAGTATTACTAACCCCAGCTGCTCCGGCGGCTCCTCTGTCATGTGGGAGGACTGGGTGGGGGGGTAGGTGGCAACAGGGCCCTGTTGAGAAGGGGAGAGTCTTTCGAGAGCACACATTTCAGCACCCCTGCGACGCGGCGCGCTCCGTCCCACTTCCCCTTTCCCTGCAGGCACCAGCTGAAGCCCAAGCCCCACAATAAGCTAACAATCAGGTGCTACGTTGTTTAAGAGCATTAGCTCAGATTAGCCCGCTATTGTGGCCTGTCACATTATCCTCCCTGGTGTTCTGCCTTTCATATGCAGTACATACAGTACACGGTGTATTTATAGTACCTTGGAGTTTTAGTATTATTACAAATACGTCTATAGCTCAGCTATAACTGCTCAGGCACAGATAATCCAAGATCACAGAGAAAATTGAAATGTTACTTTATATTACTTTGAATTTTATAATTCAAAACGTTTAGTGGCAAATACTGTAGTTTTGAGTGGACTGAATGTATTTTACAACAGCAACTTGTTATTTCTAGAGCTTCATAAAGAAACGTAAACGCTTCATAAGAAATAGAGAATATAATCATATAGTCCATAAAAACAAGCGGGGTCAGTGTAATGTTTTAGGTGAGGGGGACCTTTATAAAGTTGCTTGGTGGTAAATAAAAGTTAAAAAGCCACCAGTGCTGTCTACTATATAAACTATTTAATGATATTACATATAAAGGCTGTAAACATATCTTTGGCATTTACTGGCTGCTGTTTCTTGTTACTTATTGGCCAACACATGTGCCAAAAACAATAAATCTGCAAGAAACTGCTCCTGTCTTTCCCTGCAACGCGTTCACAGTTCAATCCGTGTTGAATTTATAATTTTAAAGGAGGAGAAACGAGCATCCTCATGTTTCCCAACCTTTGCACTCAGGTGGCAGTTTTCATTTGGATTCAGCAGAATGAGGTGTTGGATAATGTTCCCAGCTGTAAATAACCCTGCTGCATCTACGTTTTAAATATAGAATTGGGTCCTGCTGCTCGGAAAGCTATGCATTTCCTTGAAAAGTTCAGCCCCATTAAATAGTGTAAACTTAACTGTGGCTGCCCCTTATAGAGCGCTGGCCTACGCGTCCTCATGCTCAAGTGATCCCACATCAGCGCCCACGTGGTGGTGGGATTCATGTGGGGATGCGCAGTGCGTGAGGAGGCGAGGCCGTGGGAGCGTCCCCGGGGGAGGTGGGGGGGAGGAATGGGGGAGGGCGCCGGGGCGGAGATGAACCCGTTGGCTCTGATTGGCAGGTGAGTGGCTCAACCAGAAGCCTCTTTCCTGGTAATGTGCTCGTGTCTGTCAGAGCAGAGAGCAGCTGGCAGGGGTAAAGACAGAAGATCAAGTCAGCTTTAAGTGTTAGAATAGGATCCTCACAGCTCCTGCTGCCATTTAACAGCGCACCAGACTGTCTCACTTAAGGCGCCCATTAGCCAACCAAGGACTTGTTCTTGCAGCGTAAAGGGTTGCCTGCTCGCAAACAAGACAAATTTGATTCGGTGTGGCCTAATGCTGTAATCACGGCGATCAACCTGCTGTTTAAAGAGCTTCTTGTTGACACACAATGAGGCATGAAACTTGTTTTCATAAACAAATTATTGCAGTCTTAATTTGTCAGCCCGTAACATCAGCGATGGCTCACGTAGCCAATGAAACGTTACTCGGGTGGCTTCTTGTACAGATTTAATGCCGATGTTCTGCTGAGCTGCAAAAAGACACACACACACACACACACACACACACACACACACACACACACACACACACACACACACACACACACACACACACACACACACACTGCCAGTTGAGACTGCCGAGGTGTTGAGTGTTGATGTATGCATATCCTCATATCCTCTCACATACAGCAGTTAAATTACCGGTGAAGAGGCCTAAAGAGCCTCTCGCTGCCTCAATGCGCGGTCACACAAAATTAACACTTGCGGCACCTGCGATTAAAGGAAAATCATTTGAGCAAGGACGGGTCAAGTCAGGGAATCAAAGGGGGAGGCGCTGCTTGTATTGAGCTGCTTTAGCGCGTACAGTATCTCAGCAGGAAGCGAGGAACGCGCGGCCTGTGACACAAACGCACTTTAAAGGTAAAGTCACCAGATAAAACCATTCTGACGTACGTCCAGCTGCACTTTGGGTCAGATGACGGCCGCATGCAGTGCCAGACTAACCCTGAATAAACCCTCTTATCTTCAAATCCCCAAACTTTCCCTTAACCCTAATCTATCACCTCAGTTACCCTGCATGATTAATAGGGGGCCTTAAATAACCAAGGCAGGCTTGATTAATCGGACGGGGTGAGGTGTTGAGATCTGGCCCTACAGTGAATGTGCAGAGCCAGCACACCCCTCATACTTCTGTGGCCACTGCCATCTGTCTCCCAGTGGGACCCGTTCCTGCAGCGCCCCTCGCGATGATGCAACTACATTACTTACACATTTCTGACACGTACGACGCACATGTCCTCCTGCTACAGGCAGCGCCGCGCCCCCGGAGACTGAGCCGACAGTTTTGAGAAGCAATTTAAAGATAAAATGGAGCGTCACGGGCAGTGGATTCTCCCCACATCATCAGACTCTTTAAGCCGGACAGTGGCGTGAGAGGATCCTTGTTGTGAGTCACATCCGAGTCCACAGATGTGTGTGACAGTCCCACATCTGGTTAGCTACAGTAAGTACACCAGCACCGGCAGCTGATCCTGGGTCTGCACAGCGTCACCTACTGTAACTCTGTTAATGTTATGTCACGTATAGACGCACAGCTGCATGCTGACTGTGTTACATGAAGCACAGAGGACTGTGCACTCGCACCAGACAGGAAACAACCTTCCGATTTAATTAATAACAGACAAAACAACTAAGAATAACTGATTAGCTGTAATGAATTTCACATAATGTCACGCACTAAATTAAAACCAATGTATTATTTCAGTGCTGGATCTCCCACCCATCTAATAATGGTAGCGCATACCAGCCTAATGATATCATAAACACTGCAATTTAGTGCGGCTATTAATATGAGAGCAGCGTCTTCAGCCCGTGTTATTAATTACACGCTGATGGAATCTAACAGAGGTGCTGCTGGGACGGACAGGAGCACGTTGTTTCCACTGACTTTCAGATTTCAAGATAGCAAACACACACACACTCACACACACACACACACACACACACACGCACACACACACGCACACACACGCACACACACACACACACACACACACACACACACACACACACACACACACACACACACACACACACACACACACACATATATATAACACACTGAAGCTACAGAAACGTAATAAAGACACTAGTTTCACCACTCAAATTCATATATTTATAAATGTATTGATGGATATTTGTGATAACTGCTCCTATCGTTTCTAAATGGTAACCGCCCAAGGTCACGTCGGCACATGCTTGAGCCAGTGCCGCCCCCCAACACGAAGCTGCATATGAACCCAGCATCTCCTGTTTACTCCACAGGCATTCTGACCAGCGAGGCCACAGCTGCAAGCTCTAATGCTGGTCAGTGACTTTTTTTTTTCCTTTTTTGCTTTGCAGAGGGAAAGAGAGCGGGTGAGAATAACATTCTGTTAATTGGACATCGAGAGCAGCTAACAATAAGCTATGCATGGCGAGATTTGCCTTGGAGAGCCGGAGCAGGGATTTGGAAGAGGAGTTATAATTGGCTGTAAGATGAGCAGCTCAAGCCAGCTGTACATGTTCAAAGTGTGACAGTGGACTCTTATTCCCCTCTTCTCCGTGAAAATGAGCTCAAGATTCGAAGCCTCGGGAGACATAATACATGTCACAGCTTACTATAATGGTTAATTTGAAATCGTGTAGCACCCCTCGCTCTCGCCACCTCCTCTGTCTCCCCCATTCTGCTGCACATCCGCTCCCTCTCTCTCTCCCTGAAATAACCCATTCATCCTAAAAATGGTTTTCATCGTTTTTTGCCTCCACCCCCAGCCCACCCCCATACGCCATTAGTCCCATCTCTCCATGCTCTAACGACCAAATGCATTTCCTAGATTTTCTCTATAGCAACCCTTATTATCCTGGAGCTAATGTTTTAAATTCAATTGCAACAATCCATATCCAGGCCAATTTGCTGTCTCCTCTTTAGAGGCGGCCCTCCCAACGCAAGCTTTAGAAAGGACGTCTGTGGAGTGAAGATAAAAGCAGCTGGCTCACCGTATACACAGGCATCCGATTCCAAGCGAACACCGTGTTTGCTGTTAATATATTCACACGGAATGTCTTGACAATGTGCGATCGCCTTCCCTCCATTTAGAAAATACTAAAGCAAATGGGCTGCAAGCACGCATGCACATCCTGACGCGCGCGCACACACACACACACACACACACACACACACACACACACACACACACACACACACACACACACACACACACACACACACACACACACACACACACACACACACACACACACATCCTACATTCCACACATGACCTGCATTGCTCTCTTTCCAGCTGTAGGCAAACTGCAGCAGTGGCTATTAATGATTCACAACATAGTGTAGTGTGTGTGTGTGTGTGTGTGTGTGTGTGTGTGTGTGTGTGTGTGTGTGTGTGTGTGTGTGTGTGTGTGTGTGTGCGTGTGTGCGTGTGTGTGTTTTCCAAGGGCACACTGCCGGAGGGAGAGCGTAGGAGGGGTTTGGTGGAGGGTTGGGTGTTCAGACACTGACAATTATTCTCCCACCTCTCGTGCCTCAATGCTTCACTGCTCACCAGACTCAATCACATGTGTGCTGCGCTTTCATGAATTAATAACAGGCACTTTGGAGGCCTGGCAGGAACATGGTGACCACACGCTGCTGGAAGTTTAATGAGCAGCAGTGGGACCACGCTGCCATGGCACCAGCAGGTCACTCAGCCCACTAGGCCATGTCCCCGGCCCTCCGTGTTTGGGCTCTTATTACCCAGATAAATATATCTGCTCTGTGGATCAGCCCGCAGGCCCCACTTCCTCTCCACCCCCCCTAAAAGATGCTATCGCGGCCCTGATTGCGCCGGCCTGTCCTTGGGACAACGGCCGGGCTGGAATCACCAGAATACAATACTCACAAATCAGTCTCAGCTCAGCTCCTCCGCTAAGCATCCGTCTTTACAACAGCAACAGTTGAGCCGGCATGACCGAGGTCGGGGACGGTCCAGTCAGGGATCACTGACAGCTGTGACTGGTCCCAGGGTTCAATGGTGCAACAGGCAGTTATCTCAATCAGATCGCATTTGGATTCAGGCAGTAGCACAGGGTAATTACAGAGGTCAGTAGCCAAGAGTGGACCTCCCTCTTCCTCTTTCCCACTGTCTCCTTCTGTCTTGTTCTCCTCCTCCTTCACTCTGCAGGTCTCCAGGGAGCGTCCGCTGATGAGCCTCTGAGATGCAGCACGCTCATTGATTTAGGACCCGCCACAGACATTGATCTGAAATGGCTCAGATAGCAGAGCGCCGCGTACCCTGCCCGTCTTAATGACTAGATCAAATGCATCACACCTTCTCAACTGGACAGTCCAATATTGACTTGTTCCAGACCAAATACAATCACAAAACTAATTCCCGTTCAGACTCTCAAATTTATTTTTGCCTTTCTTTAATCCATATAATGTAATTTGATCACTGGTGAGTTGAATGAATGAGGTTCTAGAAGAAAAACAGCTGAAACCATGTTACTTAAATCGAGACTGTTGGTATGATGCATACGTTTGATTTTGTATTTTGTCTGTAAATTGGATATACACACATATATTACATATTAAATATATACATATTTATAATTATATATTAAAAAATGACATGAGTAACTACCCAGCCCTGTAAATTGTTTAAATAGGCCCATTATCAGCATTTTACATCACCAACATATGATACACTACATTTACATACATTTATGCATTTATAGTTTGAAGAAAAAATGATTTTAGTGCATAATGTTTCTTTCCATTGTCATTTTGATGCTTTCATGTACAGCATCGCCACAAGACTTGCACAATACACATTAATGTATCATAGCAGCCTGTTGGTAGCATTTGTATTCAAAGAGTAACCGATGGCTTCGGAGGCAGATGTAATATGCACTTATAATGAAATGGAAGGGCCTCCTTGAATTCCCCGGTGTGACGGGGTCTCTTCGTTTTCTTGCCTCTTGCACCTCTTGCTCTCATGTTTATATAACAGTATAGTCTCAATCATTCTCTCCAGCTGGTTGAAGGTTACCAGGGGCAAGAGGGGTAACAAATGGGCTCTGTGCACCATCTGAGAGCTAGCAGGCTGAAGGCTGGATAATGGCCTGTCATAATGGACAATATAGGCAGAACCCTCCTGAGACCAGGAAACCAAAGAACAAGTAGGCTGAATTATTCATGGTTACCATGGCGGCCCGCACAGCTGCATTACATTAGGCTCTTCATTAGCCGTGCCGCATTCTACAAAAAGCCTGAAACTAAAATATGACCAATATTTCCCATTGAGGGAAGACATTATCATAAACTCTCAAGGGGGTTTACTCCTGCTTAAATGTGCCTGAGTGCTGACCTTCCTCACCACAGTAATAATGTGGTGGGGATTAAAATGTGATTCCATCCATGACAAGAGCTTCTTATGCTTATTCTAATGATGGCCGCACCGTGACAGCTTGGGCTTGTCTGACACTGCAGTCATTTCCCCCTAATAAGACACTTAACACGGGGCCGCTCGCTCCTCGTCCCTCTCTGCCTTCAGGTAGACATAAGTAGTCCGGGGAAAATTGCACTCAGGGTTGTGTTTGCTTTTCACCTATACGCACAAATCTGTCTGCCATTCAGATTACATTTAGGAGACAATATGGAGCGTGGTGCATCGTTTTCTATATTACAAAAGGTTATATGTCCTTTGAACACAATACACACACAGGGAACAGGCTGATTTCTTTTACAGAAAGTGCAAGTTCAGGAAAAATTGTTGTCCAAACCTATTAATTAGCTTCGGTGTCGCAGGACTGTCTGGCAACACTTACTTTGTATTTTCCATGCACTGTATATATTTCTCAGCTAAATAAATGTGTAGTAGTTGCCACATTAGCTGCTCTGTTAGTTCCAAACCTTAAAGGCGATATAACAGCGTTTGACGTTTGCTCACAGACACTCACTACCAACGTGTTTTGTTTCGAACTGTGATATTTTGCATGATTTTTATGCAAATACAGCAGCAGCAGCAGCAGCGCCTCCGGGTAGCTCTCCTCCCACAACGACAGCGAAAACGGCCTCATAACAGCCTGTACATATATGCGTATGAACCAGTCACTTATAACCTGAAGATGAGAAGCACAAAGCACAACAGCAAACTCAACTCTGAACTCTAACAGAGTAAAAGATGCCAAAGCACTGCAGACGATGCTCTCAGTAAGTTGGGGTTCAGTGGGAGGTAAAGACTGTGACGGGTGGAGGATGTGAGCTGTTACACTAACTGGTCTAGTAAACTGTGTGGGCAGCCTGCTCCTCCCAGCTGTTGAAACAAAGGAGATGAATCCAGCAGCGCACACACACACACACACACACACACACACACACACACACACACACACACACACACACACACACACACACACACACACACACACACACACACAAACACTCTCACACTGCTGCTATTCCAGTCACTGGCTGATTCACGCGTAGCCCATCACTTATTCACAGGGGGCAATCTGTCAGAACAGGAACAAGGCGGCCGCGTTGGCCACTATAGCTCCACAGCAGCAGCTCGGGGGCAGGCAGGCAGCCAGTCAGGCGGCTTAAAGGGTCATAAGGACAGTCAGAGTGATGCGTCAGGTAGGCCTCCAGTACCGCGGGGGGTCTCATTTCACGTCTGCAGGAAAACCTTTAGCAGCTGACGGGGGCGATTCATTGACTCATGTTTGATTGATTCTGTAAACACAACTCAAACAAGGACATTTACACGTATGTATTCACACACATACGCATCCACTGAGACTCATGAGGACGCCATATGGATACCCAAATGCTAATTATGCATGTCTGATCGCACGCACACACACACACACACACACACACACACACACACACACACACACACACACACACACCGTTTATTAAATATCGCTCAAAAACACAGTTTAGCATCAATTTACAGGGAGAAGGAAAACAAATTGGTGCAGCAGTTATTAAAAAAATCTATATTTTGTCATTATACAGTAAGTGAAGACTCTACCCTTCCATTAATGTGCTTACTGGTCATCGAGCCAACCCGTAATTAGCTTCCTAGTGGATTTGATATGAAGTTCCTATTCATAGAACGGTTTCCATGATTTAATAGAAACTTAAATGTGTCCACAGCTACAGTATGATACCACATCACAGCTTTTAGCAGACACACACAATTTCATTAAGTATTTCCTGAGGAAACAATCCCACAAGTGTCTGCAGTGTCTGCAACACAATTATCTGTTCATCTCACAACTAAGTGATTTATTTACAGTTTAATGGAGGAACTATGAGCTTTCCTCTAGGATTTAAAGTTGATCTGCTGCTGAAGATCATGTGCTCTGACCAGAAGCTTCTACCGAGAAACTGAAGTCACACAGAATTTCTGGAGGATTCGTTTTGTTCTCACTCTGCTAGAAGTTTCTGTTTGTTTGAGCAGATTAAAGCCATTTGCAAATCAAACTAAAGCGATTACAGTTTACTGTACCTCCTGTGCTTCCTCTCAGCCCCTGTGACAGGCATGGCCGCCTTTCAAACAATGCATCATTTAATTAGATATTATTCAGCAGTAATTCAAATGCAGACCCAGTCATGAGAGAGAGCTCTAAGATTTACGTTCGCCTAATCCTTTGAATTTGTATGTGCTATATGATTCAGCAACGCGGTGAAGCAAAACTCAATCATTTGAGAAGAAAAAATGCTTTAATATTTATAATCCCCTTTTGAACTGTAAACTCCATCTGTAGTTTAAAGTGATGACTCATTCAAAGCGTAATCTTAATCCTTTTTTACGCAGCTTAGCTGTGAAACCAAATAGAACTGGGGGAAATTGAAAGCTGCCATCAATGCAATAAACCAGATTCAAGAACAACCAAGGGCACACTAATTCTCAAACAAGGGCACTAATGCTGTTCATCTGCGTCCCCCGGTGCAGAGCAAACACCAGGAGCTAATTCTGGGGCCTTTAAGAAGTCACTGTCCTGTGCGTCTTTGTGTATTGCATCACTCAGTGCATCACTTGTATGAATGTATAACTCAGTAAATAGTGTAATCAAGCCGCTATGTGATACATCATCACTTTATCTTGTCCTGCTTTTGTGCAGGAGACCAGACTCTGTCTCTGCCTAACCAAGCACTACTTGCCTCTAGCTGTAACCATATTTTATTTGCTGTAACCACACGCCTCTAAATGCAACCACACAGCAATTGCCATGCACACATATAAAACGTTCTGGTTTCGTTGGCACTGGATGTAAGAAAAACATACTGGCGGTGGGATGAATTATGGGTTTTGCAAAATAATTTAGGAGAGATGTTTCGCTCCATTTTGCTACTACACTGAAAAGTCTTAATTCATATAAACCTCTTAATGGAGCTATCAAGCTGGCTCTGTGAGCGCTCCCCGCAGGGCGACGCGTGCAGCCGCACAAAGCCCCAACGCCAGAAGCTTCCAGTAAAAATAAAGTGGATACCGAAGGTGAAACAAAGAGCCGCTGACACTCGTCTAACGTCCCGATAGACTGACTGATCCAGATCTGCAGGTCACAACACAGAAAAGAGCAGCTTGAACGACACGTCTTCTGCTAAACACGCAAAATAGGCACAATTACATGGTTTCTCTGCTACAGATCAAAGGCCTACGTATTAAAGACCTTGAGTGACAGCTTGACAAACAAGGTATTTATTGCACAGTTTCTGTGCAGGAATACGGAGCTAAAAATAATTATGGGAAGGCTTTTTAATCAGTCTTGCATTAAGGCAATTCCACTTCTGGCATATTGATCTAGTCAGCTAAGTAGCAGAGGGTGTCGTTAAACAGTTTGAGCCACGCTGGTGTAAATTAACAGGAGGTGAACTAATGAGACGACCCTGAAAGCAGAAACGGCTTCACAGATGTGCGGCTGGTGGTTCCTCTGCTCTTTGCATTTGCATCACAGGTGTGTCCAAGCATTTGACTGGGAATGAAGGGTTGGCAGAAATGTTTTAATTTATAACTTAGAGAATGTTTCCGTTTCAGCGTAAGACGTGCAAACACGTCATCCTTCAGCTACAGGACGCTGTCAGCGGCGCCGCTTGGGTCCAAACACGCCGCTGTCCTCATCTGTGACGGCTCTCGCTCCGCTTTGTGCGGCCATGAATTCGGCCCCGGGCGTTATGGACGGCTTCATTAGCGGTGAGAGCTCATCTCATTAGACAGCGAACGCCACCAGTGCTGAGTCTACAACCAGCTGTCAGAGCTTTGATGACACATTCCTCCACAGACCTTCTTCAGCAGCTTCTCGGCGTTTACTGCTCCGTTTATAGGCGCTGACCACACATCAGTCACGCCTCTGTCTCCACTGTACAGCAAAATGACTGTTTCTAACCTACACCTGAATGGCCCTCGTCAAACAAACCATTTCCTCCTGCTGTAACGGTCAATCTTTAACCTTGTTTTATACAGAAATATAGTGTCCAGTTACAGCGACTAAAATATTTAGTCTGCGCTTTCGCTAGCTCCGCGGTCAGTCATGCGTCGTCTGCGCTGCATTATGCACTTACTGACCATGTAAACATGCCTCACTACATTCTGCAACCTGCCATTTTATGCAGTAATGCCTTAAATCAGTCCAGATTAGATCTCACAGGAAGCCTGCACTTACTGACGCTGGAGGAAAAGCTGACACATTTCTCCATCTTTGGTGCAAAACCTTCTCCAACAATAACTAACAATAATATTAAGATTGTAATGAATCGCACAGGTAGTATGACTCATCACAAAACTGGTTATTGCAATTGCTTTGAAAATTATGACAGAATCTAAAAAGAACATTTTTCTTCAATGCATTTGTCCCTCAGCCTTCAGTTTTTCTCTCTGCAATTGCGTTATACCAGATGCAAGTGTCCTTAATTTAGAATTTAATCTACTATTTACACATTTTAATAGAATAATTATTCTGGCAGTCGGACATTACATTCATATTTTGCAATCAGAAAGCCACAGGACCTCCTCCCATATTGGTGAAATAGAGATTATTTTACAAATCATCCCCCCTAGCAGGCGCAATGCCTCGTGCATATTCATAGGTTTCTGAGATTTCCAATCAAAGCGCCTGGCAGATCTCTGGTGTGAGCGGTGCCTCTCTCTCCTCTATGAATCATTCATGCTGTTTAGCTCACAGTTGTTTGGGTGCATCTGGCTCGGGGAGGTATGGGGTTGGCCAAATGGAGAGGCCACATGGTGGCTCCAGATGTTTTGCTTTTGTATATGCACAGCTCATCAAAAACAACAAGCCGTGCCACCCTGGAGTCGCTGCCATCTGGGGGAGACCAGACAGCAGCTTCTCGCGTTCCCCGCTCAACTATTTGAAAAGATACCAGCTATTTCCAGACAGGGCCCTAACGTCATATTCAGCAACTCGGAGTCCCTGGTCGGTAAATGTTGGGCAGCAGGCTGCTAATTTAAAGACGCTCCTTCAGCTGGAGGGCCTGGATTAAAAGGAAGCCAACATCTGCACGCTACGAACCCCTGCAGCTCCACGCGCTTCTGCAGCCGCCGTGCGTCCGACGCGTGCAAAACGGGGAAAAAGCAAAGGGATCAATATAAAAATGATTAACAATGCTAATCACCCAACCCTGTATATCTTCTAGTGCTTCATGAATTTCAACGCTGCATAAATCAGGCTAAATAATGTGAGAAATGTCGGCGCGCTGAAGTTCACTTCCTGCGTAAAGTTTCTAAATATCTGTCAGGTCATATTATCCTGAGTGCTGTGTGCTCTGTTCTAAGCAGGCTCTTTGTGTCCGGCCCCATGTGCACATCACACCGATTCCCAGATCCCTGCCACTCTCGGTAAAATCATTATTTAGTCCTTTTGTAAGCAAGAAGTGTCCCAGATCACAAATTAATCTTTCATATGTTTCCAAGATCTAGCCTTCTGTAATCCCATCTGTATGAGACACAACAAAGCACAGCGCGCGCGCCCATGAATTATTCATCCGGTTCTCATGAAAGGCTTTCGTTATGTCTGTCATGTTTCACTCTTGCAAGGAAAATCCATTGATCCTTGCCTTTTCTCTGACAACAAGAACAAACAAGCAACATCACATGGCTGTACATTTTCTCACACGCCGGCGAACAGATGCGGGAAAAATGCACCACTAAGACGATGCATAGCGTGCCTATATGCATAATGTATACATGCATGTTGCTTCTGTGCACAGACGCATACGTATCATACGCGTCTCCTTGCTCTTAACTAATAGCTGCAAGTGCAACCTCAGGGGAAATGATTCAACCCAAACACAGTGCGGCTCAGTGGATTAGGGCACATGTGGCTTGCCAGTAATCATTTATCTCCAGTAGTTTTATAATCTAATGGGCATGTCTTCTTTCTGACAGGTTGCCTTCATAATTCAGTGCAACAGAATAGATAAAACAGCATTGTTAACAAGAAAGGGCTTTAAATCACAAGCACGGAGTGCATTTCCTGTGCAATATTAATGTGGAAAGTGTGTTTGTGTACGAGGAACAAAGGGCAGAGTGTTGTACATCAATTGGCTGACAGCGCTGCAGGCTCTACAGTCCAGGCTCTGCTTACCCCGGCTGTGGCACGGTGTGTACAGACCAGGGCTCGGCGCTGGTGAAAAGAGAGGCCCATTTATAATGTATAGGCCTGCTGGAGCGCGGGGCGCCGGGTCCGCTCGGGTCCGTGTGGCTGCTCCTCACGTCGCTTCAGCCGAGACCCTTATTTACTGTAAAGGATTTCCTCTGGAGGCTTGTTGGAAAGTGTGTGTGTGTGTGTGTGTGTGTGTGTGTGTGTGTGTGTGTGTGTGTGTGTGTGTGTGTGTGGAGGGGGGGGGGCTGACTTACCGACAGGTACGTGTTTACAATGGCTATTGTAATGACAAGATGGTGTCTTGTCAGGATGGGGTTCGACCACCGCTTATCTGCAGCTTCAGTAGCAGTCAGAGGCGTCTGAACGGATCCTATATAGAACAAAACCTCCATTCAGATCAATGGAAAAAAAAACCTCACTTTTATTAAAAGACACTGTACAGTTATTATTATTCCCGATGCACCTGTGGCTTGTTCTACTCTTGTCACTCATGCTTATTTCATAGCACACTACAGCTCTGATATGACAAGTTACTTGTGCTGATTGTGTGTACTTGACTATGTAGATTATACAGCAGCTTGCAGGATAAGAGTGCTGTTGTTGGCCCAGGCTGCCTCCTCCCTGCCTGTCAGCGCCAAGCAGAGATGAGCTTGTGGCCCGCTCTGTCTGCTGTTAATCCTGCCTGTTCTGCTTTGTCAAAGCTGCTGTTTGAACAATGGAGCTGTCTTCTTGTCTGCTAATTTAGGAACAAACATTTGCCTGCATAGCAAACAAGCTCTCCCAGGAAGTGCTATTAATAGGATAATTAAGCAGACGGTAATGAGCAGGATTACTGCTAATTATGACAAGATTTGTTTTGGCATTTGCCTGAGAGGCAGCGGAGTGTTAAAGTCTGCACAGGAGTTCATCGCTGCACTGAGCAGGCAGGCACCTGAGTAAACAGACTGGGACACGCCGGGGGTACGGGCGCGTGCATGGCTGGCTGTTTTTGCAGATGGGAATGTTGTGGGGATGAGTAGCGGGGAGGTGGGTGATAGCAAAACAATGCCTGAGGTGGTGCCAGAGCAGCCCGTCGCTTCCAGACAGGGTCGATCCAGGACCCGTCTTTGTGACTCTACGGCCGCCGCTGAGCCTGTAAACAGCAGGTGGAAGGCGTTTGTTAATCACAGTAGCTGAATCCTACGAGGGTCACAGCCAACTGTGTCCTGAGTAAGATGCTCTTGACTATGTTCAGATTTACCCCAGTGCAGTGGACCCTGGGTTCCATCAGGTGAAGGACTCATCAGCTGCCTGTACAGAAGCATTAATTAGGCCTTAACTAATTAACGCCTTGATAAGTAGCATCGGTTTTACATCTTAACTGGATATTGGTTTGTTTAGGGTCATGTTTGACTTTGGCTGAACATGGCTGCTTTGAGTCCAGTGACACATAAAACAGCCGCGGTCAGAAAGGCAAGAAGGGTTCCGTTATGTATTTCAGCACCACAGGAAAATAATGGCAAGACAATTAGTATATTTGGAGCTGGTGAATAGAATATATTTACATATTACACATTGCATTTCCATTGCTTTATGATGGCCGACAAAGGTGAACAGCTAACATTAATTGCAGGGGCTGGTTGTATAAACAGATCGTCTCATTTGGAAGTCAAAGGAAACGTTGACAATCTAATGAACTACACAGCACAACATTGTCAAAAAGATTTTTTAACTAATCACTTTTGTCATTAGAAAAGGCTTGTTTCATTTGAAGGGAAACTTTGCAGATGACAAAGAGGGCAAACAGGCAAATCTTTTAGTATTTGTAGAATAATTGTCATTCTGTCACATGATAAGAGATTAAATTAGACTGTTCCTGAGAGAATTGTACTCTGAAGAATTAAACCGAGGGGTGACTTGAGACGAAACCTTAATTCACAAGATTCAATCAAAAACAAACAGGACTAGCTGAGGTAAAGGGGAATCTTAATGTGATTGTAGCTAAAGCTCAGACATTGAGCCGCCTCCATTAAAGCTTGCCACACGGCCCAGCGGCTCCAGATAAGACAGCTGAGTCGGGGATTTAGGGCTTTGGCTTATCGTCATCTTCACACCACTGTCTCACCGAGAGCAGAGAACACGGCTCCCAAATCCTCTCCGACCGGGAACTCAGTTTCTCTTTGGGCTGTAGTTGCAGTCCAACTGGGGAAAAGGTGCATTAATGGGTTACACCTCTCAATTAGGACCTTGATCTCTGAGCCTCCTCGCGACACACAGCGGCTTTGGCGCTTTTTCACTCTGCAGCAGAAGCTGGGATAAGATTAGAGGGAAGGAAAGCTGTGTCGAGTAGTGTTTCAGAAATAAAATTGCTTTTATTCCACCCAACATGTGTTCGGTGAGATTAAGGCATAATCTTACAACGTTTAATAAGAGCCCGTTTGTGGCCTTCCGGCTGAGGCAGGAAAAGTGGAGCATGCCTGCTCTACTTTAAATCCTGTTTATTGAATTATAAAGAACCTTAAAGGATCAGGAATGTGACTCATACATTTAAATATTTTATTGTTTTTTCACGTCAAAGCACATCATGAAGTAAAGACCGCGCCACAGTTTTAGAAAACTTTTTCTCCCCAGCAATATATTCTTCTAAATATACTTGAACTGCATCAACGTGTGGGACGTGTTCTCACTTATTGATGGATTAGGTTTCGCAGGGTGGTTTATGTTAATTCGTGCAAAAGGCACAATATCAATTACTGGTGGATATTTGGTGGAACACGAGTAATGATCCCAAAAATAATGAAATGAAGATTTGTTACCGCAGCCCACATTCAAGTGCTGCTGTATTCCTCCAACATGAGGCCATATTGGAAATCCCCAACCTCAATTTATGTAATCCAAAGCCCTTGCATGAACTTCAGCTTGAGCTCTGGCTTTCAAGAGGTATTTGGAAGTTAAAGTCTCAGATCAGATTTGGACAGATTAGAATTAAGAGTTGGATGTCTGGGAGGGGTGGATATGAGGATTTGCACTGCTCCACGAGACGGCCTTGTCAGTGATAAGTTATACTGAGCCACGAGTAAGAGGATTGCCCAGACTAATCCGAATCAAAAGACATACCATGTGAATTACATCCCGAAACAGGTTCGCTTACAGAGATTAGGAGCCTGCATGTAAATCCTGTCATACTCTACTTGGCACTGGAAGATGAGCCCGAAAGAATAAACACAAACATGTGCTTTGTAGCCTGCTGCAACTGCTGGCACCAGGTCAGTCATCGAAACCCTCGCTTCCCTTGATTACGGCTTCCTTTTTGCCATTCGTCAGAAGATTAGATGTCCACTGATGAGGCTATGTGGGCCAAGCGCACTAATTATTCTCACCACATCCAGGAAAGTGCTTATATTGAAGGTTTGCAGTATCCCTCCCACCGTGAACTGACACCCACAAATACCAACACAGCAGCTTGCTCCCTCCCCTCCCCTCCCCTCCGCTGCCATCATCACTAAGCGAAGCTCTGGTTCAATGAAGCATTTATTTCTCTTCCTGTTGAACATGGGTGATTCTATCAAGGTATCTGGCGCTTGCCGTAATACAAGGCTCGCAGTTGAGACGTCAAAGAATGCTGCTCTCTGCCGTAGTCAATGAAAAAAATGCCTCGCCATCCGACCCCCTCCCCCCCAGTCTCTCCCTCTCTCTCTCTCCAGAAGTACTGAACAAACAAGACTTGTATCCCTGGCCCAGAAATGCTTCAAAGAGCACATGTCTGCTGGGACTGGCTGTGAAATGTAGAGCAGTGCTGGCTGCTTAGCTGTGCATTTCAGCCAGAGCAAGCTCCTAAGAGCGCCACAGAAATCTGGGCAGATCTGTAAACCAGGGAGAGTGAAGCATGAGGCACAATCTCTCCCACTGCAACATCTTCAGACGGGGGAAACATGGTATTAAAAAAAAAAAAGCAGGGTATGTGTTATCCGCCACGCACACATTTCATATTCACTGGCCTGCGTGCTCGTTGCTGTGGGTAATAAGACACAGTGATCCCAGAAGTCTGACTTCCACGGGCCGCAGTTACATGCTTCAGATAAAAACTAATGAATAATATCACAGCTTAAAGACAGAGCGAATCTGTTTGGCCCTGATGTTTACCGGGGAGATATACTATTGTAATTCCGCTGCACATCAGGCCCTGTGAAAAATGCAGCAAAGCAAAGCTGTTTTGTTGTAGATTGAATGGATGTAAATGCTTTAGGGTACAGTGTAAATGGAAAGCACTGAGACGAAAGCAGTAGGAGCCAGCAGAAGAAAAACCATCAAGCGGTGGTGCAAAACTCTCGGCAGCGCTATGAAGCATGCCGAATAGAGGGCTCTTACTGCAGTATAACGGCTCATAAAGCCGCAAATGGTATTTCCACTTCATTCAGTCTCAGGGCCAGGTTCCAAGCAGCTCCTCGACGATGGAATTGAACCCATTAGCAATCGATTAAAGAACCAGCGTGTAGTCATCACTCTGCCGGCGAGGGGGTGCGGGTGGGGGTGGGGGGCAGGTCTGGCGAGCAGGGGGGGGGGGGGCAGTGGTCACCAGAGGCTCCCGGGGACTCGGGTTCAACCCTTTGTTTGCGTAGACGCGCCGGCCGACGCTTCAACCTCAGATCCCACCTCCGCTAAGCAGATTAGGACGCTCGCACGCGGAGCAGGAGGCGCTCAGCGATGCAGAGCATGGCGGCTGGTGATTGATTGACAGCGAGGTGCGAGGCTGCGCCCCCCCACGCGACGCGACGCACCGACACCTGCTGCTCCCCGACGAGGACGATGAGCATATTCATAAGTCCTATTGAATGTTTGAGCCATGGCTGTTTACCCAGACCATGAGATATGAATGATGAACAATTTAACCTTTGGAAAGAGATTAGAATTAAACTCAAGTGGCCGTGAACCAATCCATAAAACTATATGAAAACAGTTAATAAATCAGATTCTGTCTAATTGTGATTCCACTCACCTACGCCCCTATAATATATATGTGCTCCATACGTAACAGGCTGTCAGCTTTATTCTTGGGGCCGACCTCTGTCTGCACGGGCCTCATAACTGACATTTTCAATTACATTGCAAACAACTTATCAATATGCATGGATTTCCCAGCCAATATCACAGCAAACAGAGTCGTTTGGAGAGCCCAGTCTGTCAGGGGAGAGAAATGGGGCAGACATGTCAAGGTCAGGATTTTGTTAATGAGGGACGGGCCGCTGAATAATTGAATGGGCTGAGCGGTATCGACTGTTGAAGCAGAAGCGTTTAAAGCGTTGGCGATCGTTAAGGAAAATCCTCCCAGCACTTTATGTTCCATGGCAGTAATTTATGCAGGGGCATCCAAGCGGGTGCCGTATGGTTCACAGCACCGAATGCACTAAGCAATGAGTGGATTAGCCAAGCACACTTTAGAAACAGCAGCCAAGCGTGCAAGTCATTCCTATGGATGAAGCCGCGGCTGCGGCAGCGCAATTATTCAGCTGTGCATTTTAAACAACGAGGGGAGCGCCGCATCATCCGCCCCGCGGACGCGGCGGGAACGCCGGGAAATTTGGAACGGAACGTCAGAAACGGCAAATTACGTATCGCAAAGAGCACGTTCGAATAGCGAGAGCGAGGGGAACTGATGTAAACGGGTCCTTAAAGGGGAAAAAAACCCATCTGATGGACTGAACTAATAACTTCAGCCGGTTTGGAATTCGCTGGCAAACACTGTGATATCTGGCTACAAAAAATACACTGATAAGTGTTGGATCAAAGGCAGCAGATGCAAATGCATGTAAACAAACCAAGTCGTACGGCTCCGGCCAAATGCCCCCTTTGTTTTGAGCACATTTTTAATCTGCACCAAGAACTGCTCAAGCTGTTGTTGTTGTTGTTGTAGTAACACACTGGACCAGTTCTCAGGCCTTTAAGCCTCGGCCCCTCTCTCCTCTCTGTAGGTTGGAGCTTTTGGGGGGGGGGGTCTAATCCCTCTATGTAATTACTGCTCCCTGCAATGGCCAGACCATCTCTGTGTAAATCAGATTAGCTGACCTAAATCGCTCTTGTTTCTCTCTACCCCATCAAACAATTCCTTATCTGCACCCGGAGAACTAGACGACACACGGACACCGCTCCTCCAACCTCCCGCCCCCGAAGACGCGGCCTGTTTATGTGATCAGCGCAGGAAAGCAAACAGAGGCCCGGCGGTGCACAAACGGGCCGGGCCGGGGGGAGCGGGGGGGGGGCTGAGACGCAGATAAGCAGCTCGCATCACATCTGCACCTCCGCGTCGGGCCGTTCAAAGCGGAGGAAGCGCGGCGGACGACGCGTCTTAAGATGCGATAAAGGTCAGCAAACGCCATAGAGACGCAGCGCTCGTCTCCGCCGCCGTCCCTCGCGCCTCCTTCTCATCCAATTTATGCCTCAGGTCATACGTTTACAACTGGTGGGACTGGGGGAGGGGAGGGGGGGGGGGGGGGCGTAGAGAGGAAATGCTGCTCTTCAGCAGGAATAGAGACGGGCTATAGTGAAGAGGGGGAACAAATGAGGTCTGTGATCCTGTCTGCCCCCACCCCACCCCCCACCCCCCACCCCCCACCTCGGAGCCCCCAATCAGGCTGAACCACTGCGACAGCCAGGCCTTTGTTGCCGTCTGAATGGAGGTTAAATATCCCTCGAATCAGAGCTCTTTGGCTTTCTGGACGCATAGTCAGAGACCCAGCGCCTTTCACATGCTAATGCCCATGTTTTTTATTTTCTTTGTAACCATGGTTAGACAGCGGTATCGTGCTAAAGGGTGATGAATAAAGCGGGTGAATTTGTTTTTTTTAACCCCCCCTCCCCCTTTCTCCTCTTTTCTCCCACCCCCTCTGCCTTTCGCTCGCTCCCCCCTTTTATCACCATCTTTTGGAGGCAGCCCACATTCCATCCCCCTCCTGCAGGGGTTTAAAAAAGCACAGATGGTCTCTCCTGACCTGCTATTCATCATTGTGTCAAAAGCTTTGTCATAAAAATGCTCCCCAACAACGAGCTGGAGGATTTTATTTGTTTCTATTGATGAGCCCCGTTAATTTCACGGACGTCTCATTAGGCTTAAACCACCAATTAATTTCCTTTGTTCTCATTAAATGGCTAATTCTAAACATGAACTGCGCTGACAATGCGCGCTGCTCAGAGCCAAAGCCAGACAGCGCTGCCGCCGCCACCGAGCCGCCGATGCGTGAAGCAGGTAGAGGGAGAAAATTGAAGAGCGGGGGGGGGGAGTGTGAGATGCGGGGGGGGGGGGGGGGGGGGGGGGGGGGGGGGGGGGGGGGAGAAAGTGGTGGCAAGAGCAGGAAAGAGAGGCAGCGAAAGAGAGCTCTGACAAAAGCCCCTGTTAATTTGTAGACGCCCTTAACACTAGGCACGGATGGCGACTCATTAACTGCTTGCGGGTTTTTTTTCCCCTGCCGAGGGATCAAGTGGCCCTCAGGAGTAAAGGTTGTAATCATCTGTTGGTGGCAGCAGACGCCACTCAGGATGAAAGTAAAAATGATAGAAGAATAAATAAAAAAACACAAATGGGAACGAAAAAAAAAAAAAAAAATGAAGGGCACAGACTGGAAACCAAGGCAGTAATTTCTCTATTGGAAGTGCGCTCACAAAAGCTATCTTGCGCCCGCGCTCTATTACGGCAGAGCAAGCTGTCATTATGGCCAAGAATATATGGAAGCCTCATAATATCCAGAGATTGGTAGTTTGTTAGACAGCACTGTACAATTTGCTTCAGCCTTGAAGGATCCTTGAGTCTCTCTTGACAATTTACCGAGGGAATTGCCGAAGCGTTGCCTTTTGTCTGCTGGAGACACAGGGGCAATTATCCAGCCTCCTGTAATGTTTCCCTGACTTTAATCTCCTGGCTGAGAGCGTAAAGCAGAATGGGTAAGGTTTCAGAGTGCCTCTGGGTTCTATTAACACACAACTGCTGTTTCTGTTCAGGCCAGGCAGCCAAGAGAGGACTGCAATCTGACAGACAGGCCTCCCCTGGGCTTTTAGGGAGAAAACATGATTATGTCATAATATATTTTCAAAAAGAGATCCATATGAAAGATTGCCCCTCTGTCTTTTCAATCTACCACGGCTATGCTTTTGTCAGGCACAGTGGGAGCACTGGGAATGACAGATGCTTCAATGAACCAAAAAGGAATAGAAATAAAGTGTTTTACCAGGGAAAAAAGAATCACCAGAGAGAGGAAGCGGGAGGAAGGAAATCCAGTTTCACTTACAATCTTATCAAGTGAATCAAATGAAAGAATCTGGTGTGAACACGTTGGTAAAAGTGTGCGTTACCTCATAATTCACCACTAAATCTGTGAGTTTAGTATGAATTAATCTCATAATCATGCACACATAAAATAATACACAAACTGGCAGGTTCTTATATGCATAGTCTCTGGTTCCAGCTTTTCAGATGAGATGATTTGATGTTTCAGTCACATCCTCTGCCTTTTCATTAACAAAGCAATCAAATATTCTAGGCAACAAATTACAGTTACTTGCAGCTGTAAACCTCTGCAACCTAATTCTTGAGGCCTGTCCAGTAAACTGAATGCAAACAGATCACGGGCTGAGAACAAGCCTGGTACCTGGACAGAGCCGAGCTTTCCAGCTCCATGCAGCCACTCCACTACTTCTATGTAGAAGAGCTATCCAAACAGCCAAGAGACGGGGGTGGGCAATCTTGTGATCAAAGCATAGTATGCCTTTTGGAGTGTAGGCTGCTCTCTGCACCTCTCGAGTGAGAGCTACAGTGCACTACATCAACACTGCAGTGAGTGCGTTGGCTGCGGGAAGCACAAAGGTCCAGTGTTCCCAACGACAGGCCCGCTGCTCTGAGTGATCGCCTGTGATGTCAGAGCAGGAGAGATGTTCCCGTGCAATTACAATTAGGATGCGTGTCCCGGAGAAGACGTGCGTTAATTAAATTCACTCAAACAATTTGTAGTCTGCCAATATATGGACCTCTCTTTAATTAAAGCTGTATATAGATGTGATCTGAGTCATTATACAGGTTGTGGAAACGTGGAAACGCAAGAACATACAAGAAATTTTATTAGTATTTGATGTTTTGCACGTTTTTTTCTTCCTTTAAAATTATTTATCTTATTTCAGGATGTCTAATCATATTTACTCATTTTCAATATCAGAAACACAACCATTAAGAAAACACGTCTATGTGCACCAAGCAATAAAGCAATAAAAAGACTTAAAACAGGTATTACTAATTACAATAAATATCTTTTACTACTATAAAGGAATGTAGCAACAGAAATCTATGCTAATTAGCCACACATGCTCACCTTCAGACTATGTTTAGTTAAAATCTGATTTCGCTGTTTGCTGTTCTAAAGGTGCTGTTGAAAACTCACCATGGGAAGGCTTGAGAGGTGGCTGATGGGAGTTGTAGTTCCCTCCTTCCCTGGGTAAACATCGTGGTTAGCCTCTGCTAGCTTCCTCACCCCAGGGCTGTTGTTGATTCAAAGCAAGATTCTAATTAGACCCGTTACTGGGAGGTTCTAGTTTAACCCTGTTTAGTTCTGCTGACCCGTCAGGTACCAGCGCCGGCCACAACGCCAAAATCCAGACCGAAGCATCAGCAGGTTGACAGGTGCACGGCTGTTAGCCAGAAGGTTACAATTTAATATATTTGTTTCTTTTATGTGGATCTTTGTCTAAAAATGTGCAGTTTTACAACTTCAATATTTACAACTACTACATAGCTGCTTTCAGAGTCATGAGATTATAAAACTGTCTTTTGTGTATAGAAGTAGAAGCTAAATCACCTCAAACAGGACGTTTATTAACAAACAGCTATTAAGAGGACAGATGTTAATCATCTGTAAAGAATTATGGTGTTTTAGAAACAAACAAAGCTCAGAATGGACGCAGGGAAAACGCCATCTCAATACCACAATTTCCTCTGTAATTAGTCATGTTGCTTATACACCTCCAGCTGTGCCTTAATCAAAGAATGTGTGTGGAAATATAATTAAGGCGTTAACATAATGCACATAATGAAGAAGTACAAAGAATTTGTCTTGATCTCAACATCAAAGAGCTGGTTCCTTCTCGGGGCATTAGTATCATACAAATCTAATTACTCTGGGTATCGAATCAGTGGATTTTAGTGGCTACTTGGAACAAATACAAAGGAACCTCCCAGCAGGTCCCTAGTCTCTTCTAGTGGAAAAAAGCCCTCATGAAAAGACATATTAAACAGGTGAAAAATATAAGAGTCATCACTAAGAATTAGATTCTTTCAGCTTCTGCCCTCGAGCTGCGGTGACACAAACCTGCTCAGTGCAGAATGTCCATTGACCTCTATATCTAAAATAGCATCCAGTCTATTACTGTGACTGTATCCTCTGACTAGGCTCTAAGACGCCACAGGGCCAAGTGCAACATCAAGTTCTTGTGCAGAGCGTCTCGTGAACATCAGCAGTCCGAGCACCGCAGCGGCAGCAGAAGCTCTGGTAGCGGCGTCGGCGGCAGAAATCCAGCCTAATCCAAATGAATCCGGGTCTCCCAGGTTTGTTCATCGTGGTTGGAGGGTGATGACTGCCCTGCTTTGCTGGGGTGCTTATCTGCTGTCAGTGGTCGGTGGCTGTACAGGCCTCGTGTTATCAGGGCTCAGTCTGCTCAGGGATTAAAGGGCCCATGGAAAGTAAACACAGAACCTGTCCTTTGCTTATCTGTCCCAAGAGAGAGTGTATATATGTATGTGTGTGTGTGTGTGTGTGTGTGTGTGTGTGTGTGTGTGTGTGTGTGTGTGTGTGTGTGTGTGTGTGTGTGCGAGAGAGGAAACGAGAGAGAAGCCTGTTTCCATGGCAACCTCCTCCTTTAACCCCCACCCCTCCCCTCTAGAGGAGAACCCTGGTGGTCTTTGTGTAATGCGATTCCACTAGAATGCACTGTGGATTAGAGCTGCACTGCCTTCGGGCCCTAGGCAGGGCAACAGTGAAGACATTATTACCCAGATCAAATGCTGTAATCACTAGGCACTGGGGGCTTTCACATCCATTGCAGATAAAACCTAGAACTGGCAATACTCAGGTGATTAGGGGATTATTATTCTGCATTTCAGCACGGTGCCAGTCCCTCGCCGTTGGAGGAAAAAAAGCCTGATTCTCTGTGTGATGAATGGGGGAGGGCAGGAAGCAGAACACCAGCTTTAAGAACCAGCCAGAATTCTGGTGGACTCTGATCAATGCCTGGGAGGAAAAAAGCCCGGCGCAGCAGTTCACATGTGCAGGCCCACATATACTGGCATTACGGACCTCCTTTGGTTTTCTGTACGGTTTTCCAGCCTTGGCGCTAACGTTTGCAGTGGAAGAACACGACTGGTGTGCGTTCTCATGTTTAGAGCTTAACACACAGGCCACTCTTAGTCTGTTTAAACAGAATGGAGCAGCATGGGTTTTTGCATGAGAACCTGCTGAAAGCCCTCCATTGAGAGGTAGATCAGCGGAAGGCGAGACAATGACCCCCTCAGTGTCCAGCAACAGGCACTCAGAAGTACAACCTTTCATCTGCACATATTCCACTGTTTGATTAAGTGAGGGAGAAAATTCTACTTGAGCAAGGGGCTTAAGCTACAAATGCGCACAGGAAGTACACACTCGAGCGATGTGGGAAAAGAAAGACTATAGCCTTTAACAAATGAGCCCGTGAGAGCGGAGCGCGGCGGCTGGCTACATGCTGAAAGCATCCGGCCCTCCTTTTAGAACCCAACAACAACAACTCTGAAGAGGCAGCCATATGAAGGGCTCACAGCTTCACACAGCCTAGAAGAGCCTCGCGCTGGAGTGGAAGGCGCGGGCCATTCACCTCGTCCTGCCCAAAAGTACTCAGCTTCCAAAAGACCACTCCAGAGGACTCAAGACCAGTGTTTGCGTCATATTTCTGAAGTGGTGCTGCATAATAAAGGTCCTTATTGTATCACTGCAGTGCTGTCACCGCACATGGACGCAGCCTTAAAAGAGCCGGGACTGACAGTGACCACGGGCGGCTCCACTATGTTGTGACGGAACCGGAGAGAGCGGTAGTTCATGCCTCAAATATTAATGCAAGCGCAGTGGTTTTCTGAGGCGAAGGCACTGCCAAATGTTCCTCTAACAGCGAAGAGGACGCCTTCATCTCATGCCGGCGGTGCTCCTGAGACACGCGTCAACTCCTGTCTGGATGCATTCACCGCCATTTACTGATGTCCTTCCAGGCACTGTCAGGCGGCGGCCGTGCGCGTTTACTGCGGACGAGACGCTTCTGATGAGACGCGAGCGGTGCGTTTCGCTAGGTTGTTACCCTGCAGCAACGCTAGCACGGGACACTTTGTGTCCCACTGCAGCGTTCAGCGCGCAATTAATCTGCATCTAAACAGCTCGAACGGCCTCACCTACAGGAATAGCTCCACACTGGGAAATAAGCTGTTTGTGCTAAGAGTCTGACGCCGCTCTCGTGTCAGTTTAGTATGTACAAGGCTGCATCTGCCAGTGAGCCTAATTGAGCATAAAGAGCAGAAACCGAGTGCAACCGTGAGCCTGGCAGAGACAGTGTGCACCTCCTGTCACCGTCAACACCAAAAAGGTTCAAAAAGGTTCAAAATGGCAACTTCCAATGTCGTCCTTGTGACGTTTGGCCGACCACCAGCGGACGAAGCAGGAAATAACTGTGCCGGGCCCAGAACAGTGCCATTGTTTGGAACTTTAACCTCCATGAACACTAAGCACACACTAAAATAAGCCACATCTAATGTTAATTAATAATGTTCAGGTTCAGATTTTATTGCAGCTAAGTCTACGCTATGCTATCAGGATTCATAGAGCGATGAGACGCGTGTTTGTGTGAGATGATCTGATCTGAGTCTCAATGCATTTAAGTAAAAAATCTAAGTAGAATCCAGCTCTATAAAAATCCACTCAAGATGATTTTTAATATAAAAACAGTTTATTGATTTATCAACAACTGTCAACTGTACAATCCTCAGGGACGATGAGACCTGTAAGCTACACAGTCTGTTTATGTGGAGACCATTCGTGTCTGAGATGATTGTAGTGGAATATTATGAAATACCGAAGGAAAACAAAAAACAGAGCGTCGCCCAAATGTCAGAAGGGATCTTGGCTGCTCTGCCACCTTTATGAGTAACCCTGTACGTCTTGCATATCAGTCACATAGAGTCCAACAAGAGAGGAAATAATGAACTCTTACAGACTGATGATTAATCTTTGTTAAGTGGGAAAAATGATGATTCATACAACAGTCGAGTCAACAGATCAGGCTGATCGCATCTGATCAGCTCAGGTCACAGCTGTTTCTCCATAAAGCATATCAGTCCTCCCACTGACAGTTATCCATGTTGTTAGTGAAAGCAGCCAGTGTTCATTGATAGGTCTTAATTTCAAGGATGAATTTCTGCGGATCAGGGCAAAAGGGTGAAAGTAACTGGAAACCATATTTTCCTCTTCGTTCCAGTCTGAAAAGGGGCATTTCCACAATTCTCCACTGGTAATATCCATGGGACTAATGTCTGTGTTACAGCAAATAGCGAAGAAAAAAGGCAGTTGTCAGGGGAAAAAAAATCCAAATTAGGTTTCCGAAAGGTCATCCTGGACAACGAACATGAAAAAAAGCAGAAGAGGGAAAAACTGAAATAGAATATCCTCTTACAAAGTCCTAATCTAATTTCCATCCCCAGAGGGAACAGAAAAATCATGGAGAGAACAAGAAAGAACCATCACAAGTGTAACTGGACACCAAAATATAAATCTATAAAAGGCCTTTTATTACTCCATTATGTACACTTTTCACAGAACCTCCGAGGAGAAGCTCCACAGCGAAGCGCCGCTTCTTGTCGTGTCACGGAACTTTATCTCCACATTGAAAAGGACGAATAAAAAAAAAAAAAAAAAAGAAAAAGAAAAAGAAATATCCAACAAACAGGAAAACAGCGGGATATTTTCTTCTTCGTGCCGTGGGGAAGTGCACTCGCTTCAGCGTTCGTTGTATGAGTGAGGAAGGGCAGAGCCGAGCTCGCGGCCTACGGGACCAACCGCGGCGCCGGCCGTCTTTGCAGTCTGGCACTGCCAAACTTCCTGCCCATCCGCCCCGGGGCCGCAGGCAACATCCAAGCTGTCCGAGTGAGGGGGGGGACGCGGAGGAGTCCCCCGTCCCCGAGCGTGGGCGCGCTCCAGTCCAACGCAGTCGGCTTCAGTAGATGACTTCATACACAGTGGCCTTCTTGTCGCCGGAGCCTGTCACGATGTACTTGTCGTCCGTGGAGATGTCACAGCTCAGGACGGACGAGGACTCCTTGGACTGTTCAGAGAAAGGAATGCAAGAAAATAGCACGTTACTACTGTAAGACTGGGGAAGATTAGCTGATTACAGGGCAAGATTGGATTGCAGCGACATCAAGTCCTGGCCTGATGCCCCTCACGAAGACCTCTCTGTCAGGTCAATATTTCAGGTTCGTTTTTCACTGATAGAGAGTCCTGTCAGACAGCGGTCGCGCTGCCCTTCCGCTCAGAGACGACTCCACGTGCTTTCGGAGCGGCTGCAGACAGAGTGTATTGATCTGCATACCTGGAATATGCTGGCGCCGTACGGAGTCCTCCAAGCGTTCAACAGATTGTCCTTCCCAGTGCTTACGAACCATTTACCTGCAAAGCAAGCGCAGTGAGGCTGTTTGTGGGCAAACACGGCGCGGTGAAAGACACAGGACCTGCACAAAGCCGTGCTGTGTTTGTGTGTTTGTGTGTGTCCATACCACAGTATGCGAACTTGAGAGAGAGGACGCAGCTCTCGTGCAGGTGGAGCTGATACTTGTCAGGCTTTGAGTGGTGGAGCACCTCCACATTGCTGCTCTCCATGCCCACTGCCAGCCACTCTCCAGTCGGACAATAGCCCAGAGAGAAGATCTGGAAACGGGACGCGATAGTAATTATTAACAGGGCCCGGGCTTTAAAAAGACACAACTATCCACTCAGCCTCTGTGCGTCGGCCGCTTCTTCTGCGCTTCACCTGTGAAGTGAAGTCGTGTTGCTGCAGCTGCCGGCCCTCCCTCAGGTCCCAGGAGCGAACAGTGTTGTCAAGGCCACCAGTCCACAGCTTAGTGCCGTCATGGGATATGTCAATACAGCTCGCGCCATCCGTGTGACCCTGGAACTGCCTGAAATCAAAGTCAGAACCCCATGAAAACACAATTGACATTCACTTTTGAAATTACCCACATAACAGCGATGCTGTTTTGGGGCCAGAGCCGCACACAGTGTGAGTGAGTGTTCTCTTCCAACCTAACAAGAGTCTGGTTGTGCAGGTCCCAAACGGCAATGTTTCCGTCGCTGCAGCAGGAGAAGCAGACCTTGGCGTCGGGGCTGATGGCTAAGGCGTAGCACGCTGGGGCTGAGGAGGTGAGCTCGGCCTTGATGCGGGGCGTCTGAGAGGCCAGATCCCAGATGGTCAACGTGCTGGCCTCGCCTCCGACAATCAATGTGCGGCCATCAGGCAGCAGCTTACAGGAGCGGATGTAGTTATCCCTGTTCTGTTGCACAGAGGACAAAGCAAATCAATACGTGTTCAGGGCAGTCGAGCAACAGAGAGATTTAGGAACAAGTCAGTGGGAAAGACGATGAAAATCTTGCCGTCACAAAACACCACCTGAGGAGTTTCCTTACACCTGGTCTGACCAGAGCTGACAAATGTTTTTGATTTGTTGCATTTACACAATCATTCCAAGGTTTATTTTATGAAAAAATGTGTTTATCGTTTTCTTCCATGGCTGCCTTCAAAATTCTCTCTCCCATTTTCACCCACACACAGTTTTGGTGTCAGCTGTGTGTGTGTGTTCCAGTGCATTTGCTGTCATGATCCCCATGTATAACAAAGACTGATCCATTGTTAATGGGCTGACATGGTGTGTAAACAGCACCAGTCCATATCCTGCTGTATGAAACCGCTGCACAAACGGACCTAACCGTGACAGGGTTAGGATGGATGAGAGGCAGCGTCCTCACCAGACAGTCCAGTTGGGAGACCGGGCTCTTGCTGCCAGGTTGGCTGATGTCCCAGATTTTGACACAGCCTTTGCCTCCGGTGTAGATGTGGCGCGTGGGGTTGCTGACGGTGACGGCGCACACCACCTCGCCGTGGTTCAGCGTGTTGATCTGCCGGGCGTGGCGCGGAATGCCCGGGCCGATCAAGGCGTCGGGCGGGAAGGGCACGGGCTGCATCTGGCCGTCGGCGCTGACGTGGAAGGAGTACGCCCTGCAGGAAAGGACGGGGGCGGCGTGAGGCCGACGCATCGCTGGCGACTTTAAAAGGGCGCGACGCTCAGAGACTTACGGTTTGCCACCAGAAATGGAGGTGAGGCTGGCTGGAAGACCGGGGGCCCTCATGTGCGTGTGAGGGTCGAACCCCTGAAACGTGACAAGACAATTCCAGCTTTTACTGATGGACGGCTAATGAGAGGTTAAAGGTCACGGGAGGCCGTTACCATGGGGGAGCGTCCGTAGGCCGCAGCCGCCGCAGCGCTCATCTGCGGGGAGATGTGCAGGCCAGCGTAGACGCCGGGGCTCGTCAGGCCCCCGTTCATTTCATGATGGCCCATCATGGCGAACGGGGAGGGGTACGAGCCCGCCATGGACAGGGGAGTGCGCAGAGCTGGGGCTGCTGCAGACAAAGACAGGAGACGGAGACGGGTGTGTGACATCACCACGCGCTGGGAGAGGGTGGAGCGAGAGAAAAGGGAAGGATACCAACCGAGAGCCTCCATGCCTGGTGGTTTGCCCAGGATGGGTCTGAGCCCGGGAGTGGAGCTGGTGCCAGGGGTGGGGGCATCGTTGCGAGGGGTGGGGGTGTTGGACTTGAGGCCCGGCGTGGAGGATTTGTCATTCTGTCAAGGGAATGAGAGTATCGGCGCATTCATAACCCTGAAAACCAGGCAACGTGCAGACTGACAATTTGAGAGCAAACTCAACTTAATCCAATCTAATTCTGACAACCCTCATAGTCCTGCAGAGCCATAAACTGCTATTTATTCTAAAACCTATTATGGCCACAATGGGGATGGGGCCGTTTTTATCCCCTTACTGCTTTGGCTTTAATCTTTCAGTGAGGCAGAGCAAAAATCCTGGAATAGTTAAATACATTGAGCTATTAACAGAGAAGACCTGACTGATCCTGATGTGGGACAATATTATCCCTGACGTTTAGTCATGCACTTAAAGCACCGACAGCCATTCCTAATCCACTGCAGAAACTGTCCCAGATTTATTTGCACACATCCTTTTGCTCTCTCTGCAATTCTCATTTAAAGCCCTTTCTGTCCTGGCTGGTAGCTCTCTTGGTGTCTTACATGACTGAGCTCCTTGGCCTTGGAGGAGGGGGTGCTCCCAGAGGACGCCACCGATGCAGGGCTGTTGGGCGTGTCCTTCTTTGGGGGGCGGGGCTTATCGATGCCGTTTTCGGGCGGCGAGTGGGCGGGGCTTGCTCGTGGAGTGGCGGGGTCCTGGAGACAGATTATTCTCACAGTTACACAGCTGGATATCAACAGGCAACTCAACAGGTAAGCCACGCGGCTCACCTCATTGGACACATCTACCACCAGGTCATCGCTTTTTTCTCCATCGCTGTCCTGCAATGAGAGATTTGACACCTCAACAACCTTTTATCAGAAATAAAGTCGGACCATTTAATTCAGGAATTAGCCTTTGCTGTAGTTACGATGAGCTTAGGGCCACAAAGTAAACAGGCATGGAGGCTATAATGTGCCAACGTCTCCTTTAATGACTTACATATCTGCTCATGCTGTCCTTCTCCTCCACTTTGCGCTTCTTTGAGTCCACATTATAGTCAGAGGAGCTGCGGTGCTTCTCACCTGTTGTGCGTAAGCTTTCTGATGGTGATATAGAGTTGTTCTGAAAAGAGAAACACACTTTCTCACCGCTTTGTCTTTGATACTAATAGAAAACAGTCAGTCATTCATCAATTACAGATTCACAGGGAACGCAGTGTGCCGATCCACACGCACGCACGCACGCACACACGCACACACACACACACACACACACACACACACACACACACACACACACACACACACACACACACACACACACACACACACACACACACACACACACACACACACACACACTCTTATGCAGCTCTAGGCCAGCTATGAACAGTACCCTGACACCAAGCGAGTCCAATCGCACACACAAGCCTGTCCCTGGCCACGCAACAAAATGGGCCGTTATCTGAACTGAAAGGAGGCGGGCTTGTTTTCAGAGCTGGGCTCCCTCCTCCTCATAACTGGACAACAAACAGCCTCCCAGGGACATGAGTAGTGTGTTGTGGCTGAACAGAGGGCCTTTTCTCCAGAGTCAGTCAGGCTAAGCGTGAGAGGGAGAGAGAGTGGGAGAGAGAGAGGGAGCGAGAGAGGGAGAAGGACTCTATGTTGTGGGCATTGGGCATTGATTGCTGCAGCGTGCTTGGGCACCGTGTCAGCACAGGCTTTGGGCTCTGATAAAGAAAGAGAATCTATATCCTGCCAGTGGGCACGGCAGCGTGGGACTGACTGGTGCTTCTTCATGGAGCCGGTCTGCCCACACAAGCTGGGACAGCTCACTCCAAACGCCAACAGAATGGGAAGAACTAGGCACATGTCCAGCAAGTTTCACAGGAGTTTGCCATTTGCCTGTGAACTGCCAAGTCTGCCTGATTCCCTCTGTCCCTTCCTCTGAGGACCACGGCAACAACACGGACCGAGTCAGCGGCGGCTCAGAGAAGTGAACAATGGCCGATGGACTAGCAGTCTGGGCAAAGGGCCACTGTCTGCATAATGGTTGACCTTTAAAGAGATGCTTAGCGTGACTCATTAACCAAAGTCACCACTCTGCTATCAGATGACCTGGGACAAGAGCACAGAAACAAAACAGGCCTGTTAATCGCCCCAGGAGTTCCATTTCTTCAGACATGACTGCACCCATTCACCAGGGCCGTCCTGCAGAAATACAATCTCTCAGGCTCATCACAAGCCATCAGAGATCGCTGCCATTCAATTAAAGGCTTTGGCCGGTGCCGCCAAAAGGGGTGGAGGGAGAGAACGCAAAAACACAATTCTCCTTTTTTTTGCCCATAAATATTCATCACATGAGCTGGTAAACAAGAGAGACAGTAGAAGGGATCAAATAAATCCTTTAAGAAGGGGAAGTTCAAGTCTTTCTTTAGTTGTGATGAAATTACAAGGCTTCTAATCTCTCCAGCATGATACCAGTCATTTCCCTTCTGGATTAAACACACAGGATTTATATTCCAAACCTCATTTCCAATTAATCATTTTATTGAAAGCAGATTAGAGCGGCGGCGATCGGCCGGCCAAAGTTTGCACTTGACATTTGCAGCGGCGGCGAAAATGCGATGAAACACAAAGCCAACCGGTCCAAAAATAAAAAAGCAGGTTCGGGCACTCACCGTGTTCTCTGTGTCGCAGAGGGAACAATGGCAGCCGAGGTGAGGATGAAACCAAGTGGAGCAGAGAGAGGAGCGCGTCAGTTAGCATATCAAAACAGATGCTCCTGGCTAAACGTGTGAGAATCAACTGCAGGGCACAAGGCCCCTCTTATCACCATGTGCTGGAGCTGTTGAATAGCTTATGCAGTCATGGACTGGGAATGTACCAGCTCATTACCCAGACAGAATGTGAACAGACAGGACGTGCTCCTCACCTAAGGGCCCTATGATTCTGCTCTAGAGACTTAGAAGCTTTTCACACACAATACGGTTTCCTTGTTTAACATCAGTGTAATGATCTTCCCTTGAACTCTCTGTCTTTCTGAAGAGCTGAGGAATCAGCTCCCGCGTCTCCTCACCTCTGTGTTCGAGCTCATGATGGTTCTTCTCATCCTTCACCGGGAGGTGGGCCTGGCTCCCCAGGGCGCCGAGCGCCAGCAGGCCCGATCCGGAGCCCGTCACGGGAGGGATGCCGGGCGGCTGCAGTCCTGAGGGGTGCGGCGGGAGCTGCACCGGAGGCCCGTGTGCGGCGTGGGAGAGGTGCTGCGCCTGCAGCTGCTGCTGCTGTGAGGGACACACGGGAGACAGACAGACAGACGACGAGTGGGTCGGAGGGAATGGGCAAGAAGAAGCCGAAAGTCGCTGAACACAAGGCCGGTCGGTTAAACCCTGGATGATATTAACACATTCACACCTCTATTACAGTCGGGATCACACAGCGATCCCCCTCTGAGCTATTTCTATAGCAGGACACGGAGCCATAAGCCCTAGAGCCGTGCTCAACTGCCCAAGGTGTCCAACACACAACACCCAGAGCCCGGACACACAACTACACAGTAGTTTAAAATGAGCTGAAATAATAATAGACTTTTATATCCTTTTGTATATTGATGATGAACAAGAAAGCAAAGTGGGAATCAACCACCACTTAACACTGGAAAAAGCACAGCACTTCAGGTAAACTAGCAGATTTCACACTGCAGTGGCAGCGCACTTCTAAGCCATCAGTGAGTTGAGCAATCCTCTTAAGGAACATGAAGCTGTGTAGGAATCTCTCCGCCTGTGGGCTAAACAACTACCTGCTCCTTAAACACTTCAGAAACACAACCAGCCTCTATTTACGCCTCTCATATTCATGTTCCCGGATCAGCAGAACATGAATCATTCGAACACCCAAACTTTTAAGAGATGGACTCAGCGCTAAGTGCGAGATGCTGGCACTGCTTCCCTCCTTGCCTCTCACCCTGAGTGTCTGAGTGAGTCGTGCGTGTGTGTGTGTGTGTGTGTGTGTGTGTGTGTGTGTGTGTGTGTGTGTGTGTGTGTGTGTGTGTGTGTCTGTGTGTGTGTGTGTGTGTGTAAAGCTCCAGCAGCCAGGGCCACGGGTCCCATGCTGGCACTCAGACAACCCTCCAATATTCACCATCAATATTTGAAAGGCACGGGGAAATGGATGGGAGTTAAAAGGCACTCAGCATGGAAGTAAGCAGTTTAAAGCAAGGTTAAATAATACTTAGCTGAGACACCAATAAAAACATCAGCAATTTATTACCCATCTACACACCAGATGAATAATTCAGCTGCTGTTACAGCATGCGCCTCCTTTCTTTTACATGTCGGACTTCAATCAGTGACCATTTATGGCCGTGACTGAACTATTAGGGACTTTGTAATGACTGGTGAGACGGCGTAACGCGCAGTACAATGTAATGAACCTGCTGAACACATTATCTCAGTAGGAGCCTGCTTTTAAATCAGATATTCAGTAACAAGAGCTCATTCTACTCCAACGTGTCCTTGAAATTCATATGCGGGGGTCTCTCTAATTGCTTCTTGCAGTACATCATCTACCCCGGAGGTAGGCTGGAATATAGTGGGGATTTTAACTTGCAACCTTGTTCTCTGCTCCATGGGGCAGATGTCAATCCAATTACAAAATGTGCCCTGGACACCCACAGAGAAACGCAGAGAGGAGAACAAGAGCAAGAGAGTGAGTGCGTTATAAAATTGTGTCCATGAGGGAAATTAAGGAGCCAGTTCATTGGCAGGGGAGAGCCATCCTCGCTCATTGTGTTTAATGAGGCACTGATGGGTAATATGCATGGCTGATCAGCAAGAGCCCTCATTAGAGGGCCATAAATGAAGACAATAATAAATAAAGAAAGGAGTCTGGCCTATTTCCTTTAATTTAATATTCTAAGATAAAGACCTACTCTTTTAGCCTTTTCTCAGCCAGGGTGTAGCTAAATAAAAACACACACACAGGCAAAGCTGAGCAAATGGATTATACTATTCTCCAGTGTACTAACTAAACCAAGTAGAGTAAAACGCACAGGAAGAAAAGCGCCCTGCAACAAGCGCAACACGAGGGCACAGACGGCGAGCGGTGACGAGCAGCCCGTGCTAATGCTTTCATTAGCACAGTGTTAGTACACTGCCACGGCACTGTTCAAAAAAGCCAGGGTGCAGGTCCGTCCAGGCGGCCTGCTGATGGAAAGGTGGCCTCATCTAACCGGCTCTGGCTGACAGGAAGCACCGGCAGTCAGGCTCATCTCGACACGAGCGGCTGCCCTAGTTGCATCTTATTAATGGCCCTCAGCACCATCAATAAGGCATGCGGCAGGCTCCTGGATGCCGGCTGTCTGCCTGGCACGCTCTTTCACCCCACCTTGCTTTACAATATGCATGAGGATTTTGGCTTGTCTACAGAGCTTCTCCTCAATGAATAACTAATAGAAAGGTATTCGTGAAACATACAGCGGCTACATTTCCAGCCACCTCTGACATGAACAACCAGCTTTACTTGGGTGGAGGTTGGATCCTTTCAGAAAACAGGCCGCTGCCAAATAAGTCCATATACTCGTCATAAATTGAACCGGCCAAGATTTTCTAAAGCTTTCAGTGCTATTAATCTAAAATTATAGACATAGACTGGAGGCCAACAGACACACAGTGAGGTGACAAATCATGTGCAGCTTGCATTCTATTGTTTTTAGTGTGAACATAAAGTACACGGGAAGGAGCTACAAATCAAATTTCCATTCCTTGGGAATATCAGCTGCTTGCAGCTGCTCTGCTTTGGTGAAAGTATAATAAAGCATCCACTTCAGTCCAGCATATAAAAACAAGCAGCCCTCCATCACCTCAAGACACCTACCCAGACAAATTCAAGGGAGCAATTACCCTGAAACAAAAGGTCACCAAGGGGGGATTAATTGAGTCCCGATATGTGCCTCCAGTCATCAAATCAGCTTTTTAGGCTAAAGACTCAATTAAGCCCACGGAAAGTCAGAGATTTCCATCTCTGTATTGGCTGAAACTAATCACTTCTGATTTTGAGGGGCAGAGTAAGTGCAGCCGATCAGCGAGGAGCAGATGGTGCGCTGAAGCCCCATACATTCCGGCTCGGCGTTGTCGTGAGCGGGGACGGCGGCGGCGCCGTGACGGCTGAGTGCCGCGTGCGCGCTCTCGGCCCGCAGCCTTGTAATTCCCACAGCTATCCAGGTCAGCAGTGAGGGATGCGGCTCCTCGTTAAAGCCTTAGCCAATTAAAGCAATACGCGCCGCAAAGGAGATCTCAAGAGCTCTCAGGCTCGCATTTGTAAACACACAACAAGGCAGCGAAGACGGCAGCGCGAACAAAGTTGAAGCAGCAGAGCCGCACTTGTTGTCTGTACCGCTGTGTATCTAATAATTAACCTTGTAAATAATATTAAAAGAAAACAGACTTAAAAAGGATCTAATTCAAATCAACACTATATCTATAACTCTAGTTAGTCGTGATTTACCTAAAGTCAAAAATGAAATAACACATGAAATAAGCATTTACAGCTAATGAACAATGTGCAGGTTAGCCGCTAGCCAAGGTCGAATAAAGGTAATAAAGGGGGTATACACACTGTGAGGGGCAGATTGGGAAGTCCACGTACCCCGATGATGGCATTCAGCTCTGTCATAGTCACCTGCTTAGCCCTCTCCACTGCCTGAGCAACCTGCTGCTGGTGCTGTGGGAAGACGAGAGCAAAGAATGATTGGGACACGCAGCGCCTGTCACACACACACACACACACATTCACACACACCTATGTGCGATTTTCACACGTCATTTTCATAGCTGCAGTTTTAAAAGTGAGGGTAAATGCCACACACAATTACACCAAATTGCTTAACCTGAATGCTACATGAAGTGGTGTCTTTAGTAATCAGGCAACCACGAGCGACTCTGTTTCAGTACCGAGCTGTGACACTGTTTAGAAGATGCATTCGAAACTCACCTCTTGTGACAGGAAAGGCATAATTTGAGCTAAAATTGCGTTGAGCCGCTTGGCAATCTCTGTCTGGAAAACAAAAGAGGAGCCAAATGAGACGGTAAAGTATGAAACAGACAGTGACTTCATATAACCCCGCCTTTAATGTTTACACCGATTAAGTCAATTACTGCGGCAATCAGAACTGCTTGACTCAACATCCTCTAAACAGCATGATATTGACATTTGAAATATTTAAAACATTAGGAGAGCCCAGGGGGATGGAGCACAGCTGTGCTGAGAGTGCACTCCATGCTAAACGGATATGAGCAGGCAGAGTGCTGCTGTGCTGAGAGGATCCTCTCGCGCTCTGCCCTCCTTCCCCTCATCTGCAACTGCGCTGTCCTGCAGTTAACCTCAGAGTTAAACCACACAGCCACACCCTAGGAAGTGGGGCCCGCTAACCAGACTGCACTGTTTACTTACATGTGAGGGTGTAAGCAATTTACAGTAAGGGCTATTACTGCCGATTGAGCAAAGACTACAAACCATAATGACCTCAAGGGCAACTCAAATCTATGATCAATACCATTAGAGGGCAACTACCGGCCTGTAAACGTTAAGAGTTCAGTGCTTAAGCTCTGCCTTTAAAAAGACTGAAGGCCAGGCTGTTTCTCGCTGCAATCAGCTGCCCGCTCCAGCATCCTTCTAACCTCGCATCCATCCCGAGAGCCTTGCCTCCGATTTTTCAGCTTGTCTACCAACTGCCATGGCAACGGCTGCAGCCCTATCTTGCTGGGATCATTATGCAAATGGCACCTCTGCTTGACCGTAACAGACTTTAAAATCATATTACGTGCTCGGAGGCAGGTTATTAAATTGAATTTTCAGCCTGTCGATCAGGGCGACGCGTCAAATGAATGGCGGGCGGCTAAGACGAGAGACGGGAGCAGGTCTGCGGAGGGGGAGGCGACCGGCCCGTCCGCTGTAAAAACACCGGCTCAGCCGCCGTCTCCTCCCCGCGATGGGAGATGAGTCTCAGGTTGAAGCGCTGCACAGGGAGCAGAAAAATAACAGTGCCAAAGCTACATCATCTATGGAATTTATGAGCTGCGGTTCAACCCAGGGCCACTGCGGAACACAAACACATCACAGGGATTTTCTCCGATTTTTCATTCGGAGCAGCACACACAATGTACTTTGCGGAACGCCAGCTTATTTATTACACATGGCAGAAATGCCAGGCAGGTTTGGCAGCCAGACGTATTACCTCCGAGCAGAGCCCGAGAGACGGGAGAGTAATGTCCAACAGAACGAGACCTGCTGACCCAAGCTGCAGCATGGATAGCCACTTAGTCGGCAAGCCAGCAGGACAAACAACAAGCTGAAGATGAAATACCACATGAAACACGGTAAAGCCCGGGATCAGAGGCAATAACGTGAAACAAATATGTGGTAGCATGTGTTACGGAAGGGACCGGGGAGTCCAGAAGACATCACAGATTAGAACTGGAGTGGTTGCTGAACTCGTCTTCTGCGGCATACGAATAAAGCAACGAGGGGTCAGATGTAGGTTTTGAAGCCGTTAGTATTAATGCTTCGTAGTAAGTGTTCAAGCAAAAAAGTCAAGAAATCCCCTAGAAAAGCTACAGAGCCCGTATAATCCATGTTTGTGGAGATAAGCCATGTCAATAGCAGTCGAACATTTGATAGGATTTGTAAAAAAGACCCTGAGCACAGTCCGCTCCTCTGAAGCTTAGTGTCATGGTGACAGCTGGCTGGGCGAGGTCAGGAGGTGGCTGATCCACTGCGCCCTAAACAACTGGCAGCCTCTGCACTCTCACAGCACAACATGCAAATACACGGAAAAGGCATCAAGTCAGCTCCCCACCGCTGTCAAAATAGATACGGCGCAGGGCTCGGAGGACTTTTTAGGTCCGCTGGCAGATAAAAACGGGGCTGTTGTCACTTTAAGTAGATGACAGCTTGGCCCTTGAGAGGCCAGCTTTGTGCTGCTGCTACACAATTACAGGTACTCGGACCTGTGTAGCACCACTTTAAGAGCACTCTCAGCCTGGCTTGTCAATGGTGTGCAGAAAGGTATTCGCCTGTTGCTATCAGCAGTGGGAAAATGGAGTCAAGACACTGATGAGCATTAAATACAGGGGAAAAACAATTGGTGGCTCTGGGCACAGGAGCCATCCATAAACCCTACTTGACTAGTCAGTCGCAGAGGGCCTCCAATTTGTCCAAGATGACTGCATCGCCTCTTTCGGATGTTTCTAGTTGGAAGGAAATTAGACTGGTGCTTCACAAGTGGCTCGTGTCAGCCAGAAAGTGACAAATGTTTCCACTAAACTGCGACGTTATTGTGAGGTGAGGCAAGAATGAATTTCTAATTGGCATTTGCATTTATCAGGATTGATCCGCGTCTGGGCCAAAAGTGCCTGAATAGACGCTTGAATAGATGCACGCGTCGATACTGTGATTAATCCTGGGGCCCCCTGCTGTCAGTCGGGTCATTTTCTTGGCTGTGATCTCGAAATAATAAACACAACCTACGTGGAAATGCATCTTAAAATACAATTTATTATTAAACTCCAGTTGAGTCACTTATGACAGACAGGCTGTCGATGGTCTGAACTTCCTCATGCTACTTCTCCTCCTTTGTGTCAACGCTCCGTGCAGCCCAATCTCCCGAAAGGTAGCAGCCAAAGCGGACCCACACCCGGGCTCCAACCCCCATGCGACTGCTGGAAACCAGCGCCAGATGACGGTAATTACCGGCTGACACCGCGCGGCGAAAATCACATCTACATACTGTCACGACTGACAGAGAGGCAGCATTTAACTGCCACATCGGTCCATCTGAGCATTTTGAAATCCGCAATATGTCCCAGCACAGTAATGAAAAAGGAAGTGTTGGGAGAATGGATTTCCCCACCATAGAATAAATCTCCTCGCGGGGAAATAATATGCCTCCGTGCATCCAATAATCCATCCCGCGCCTGCCTGTTAACCACTCCCCGTCTTTCCCCCCTCCTCTGTGAGCAGTGAGCTGGGGGAGCTGCACGGACAGGGCCCACACTGTTTGCTCACAAACACGCCGTTCAGCAGGTTGGGGCCCCACTGATGAATTATTCAGCCGCTTCCATCAGCTCTGTTGAGGTTCCTGATAAAAGTCAGGCGCTAAAATGGATCAGTCGATTAACCTGTTTACACAGAGCCGGGCCGCCGCCCCCCCCACCACCTCTATTCTCCAACTGGGAGTCTCCGGCTCCCGCCTCCCCCCCTCTTTCCTCTGCTTTGGCGATAAGTGCTTGACAGAAGCTATCAGAGCAGCTCGGGCCCTGACAGACATGTGGCGGTGTGACACACGGCCCCCGACGCTGATGGATCGCCCTGCGACACCGTCCGCCACGCCGCCCACATGGTCATTAGACAAGCTGGAGCGTTGCAAGAGGGAGGGCAGCGTGTGCCGTAAGAGCAGCGCGCGCAGGAAATCCAAGGATCACCCATTCACGCCATTTTTATCTCTCCGGCCGTGGAGCTCCAGCAGATTGATAATGCTCTGATAAGGATAAGGGCACAATAAGCGACTAAAGGACTTTTGCCCCTCATGTAATTACGGTTCATCATCAAAGGAAAAACTGGCCCATCAGCAGTTCTCTCCTTTTAATCATTAAGTCGCAGTCTGAGCCTTCCAAAGTCTGCTTTTAATCTTATCAGATCAACACCACAACTTTCCATCTATCGCCGCTGCTGCGTTCGGTTCAGAATCCGTCTGGGTCCAAGCTCTGGTACCTACCTGTTTGTGCATCTCAATGTTCAGCCCGTAGGACATCTCGTAATACTGAAACGAGAACAGAGGCAGCTTTGTTAAGGGCTTGTTTCCTGTATTTAGCACAAAACAAATTCTTGCTTCTTTTATTTTAACAGCAAACATCCTCTGCGCAGCCACACATCGGCATTTTAATTGGTCCCTATTTTGAGTTTTATGGATAGATTCTAGGTACAGTCTAGCTTCTGTGGGCAAATGCTATAAAACACACGCATCAGCTGAGGGTGATTATGCCCAATAAATCAATATGTTGTTATGTTTATAGTGTGAGTAGAAAAAGTTAGACTTATTGATCAGCGTCTTAAGCCCTCGGATCCCAGCGTAACACAATTGCTCAACACCCTTGATATTTCCAGCCAGGTCAGTCTGTCTGGCTGAAATGTAATCCATGGAGCCCACAAGTGGCAGCCAGGGCAGAAATGGCTTTCCAGTCAGCGTCTATTTGATGAGGCCAATGCATTATTCAGTCCATTAGCTTCTTCGAAAATTACTCTCAAACAAGAGAGCCATTCTGTCTGAGATCAGAGCCCCACAGCCACAGCGTAACGTGACACCCGGCGCTGGCTGTGGGGTACTTCCTTACATGTTTACCTAACCTCCCCCCTGTCAGGCTGACATGTTGTTTTCCTGCGAAAAGAATGTTTAACCTCAGCCTGCGCCGCGTATTGGTTCAAGTCATCCGCCGTGTTTACCTGAGCGCACCGCCACAAAGGAACCGTGTGATTGCGTCATGTCTGAGCGACATTCCTGCGTCATGGGCACACCTATGTTTTCCCAAAACGCTGCAGAATTAAAAGCTAATACCGACGGTTTACACAGAAACCGAGGCCGACTTATTGCAAAATAAACTGCAGCACGTTCGCCGGCCTCCATTTTGTTTGCCGTGTGGTGCATTTTCCCACACGCCCCCCCCTCCCCGCTCACGCCTAATTCACGGCCGTGCATATGTCTGGGCGTGGAGTCTCCTAGGAGAATAATCAGATCTGCACACACACACACACACGGAGGGCAACGCTGCAGTCGACCCTTGGAGATGGGGGTGGGGGGTGGGGGGCGCTATAACCGAGCCTCGGCCCACTGCTGCCTGCCTGTCAGAGGCGGCTCCTCCTCAGTGTAACTACCAGCCACATCAGAACCCCCCTGGGGGCTTTCACAGGCCCGTACCTGACACTCAAGCCGGCCCAACCACCGCGCAGGTGATCACAATAGCTTGTCTCGCTCCACCCCGACTAGAGCTCCAACAAGCCCTGAACTGGGAGCCGCGATCGCTCTGTGTGTAACATAATCTTACCATGACATAGTGGCGCTGCATCTCTGTCTTCTCATTGGCCAGCTTGTCATACTCCACCTTAAGACTAAAATAGAAGACAAGGTGTCAATTTCAGGCATCTCTATCGCTTCAATAATTCACTCACACTTAACCACTTGACAGTGGTATATGGGGAATGTAAAAAAAGAAACCCGCTGTCTGTTTTCCCCCAAACACCAACAAGCGAATATTAGCTGCAACCTTTATTATTTAACAGACAGTAAGTGTCGGCTCTGGCACGCTCTGTGACATACTTTGTAATCATTACCTGTGATACTGGGCTTGCAGGAACTGAAATTCATCTTTAATCCTGTCACAAGACTCTGCCACGGTGAATTTAAAGCCAGGCTGGCCGGGCTGATGGGGCGCCTGAAAGAAGGTTTGAAAGAAATCACATCAGTCCAGTCACAGCAGAAAGTGTTATTCGTCATTTTCCACATTGTGTCCTACGCTGCTGATGGGAGCTGAAGAGTTGGAACATAATACTACTTTCAAGATAATATCTCCTCTGCAGTAAGTAAGACATTACCAGACCTAAGAGGTGGATCTACTTCACACCCCCAGAAACTAATAACACTACACAAATGGGCTTTCACACTGAAAATGAAATCCAATTTCAGAAATGATTTAAAATCACCACATGTCCTCGTAGTCAGCAGTCATACATTAGTGCATGGCTGAGTAAATATCTCCAGGCATGCAAACCATCTGCATCCATTTACCCTTAAGTGCATATTGTGATGTGCCATAGATGCATTATAATAGCCTATAACGATACAGAGATTTGATGAGCTGCATTAAGGCAGGAGATGTCAGGAGGAACCAGCACAATAAAGAAGCGTGTCAACATCTGTGTCGTTGGATAAATACGAACGCTATAGTAGGTATAGTGAAGGAAGCGCTTCTTACCGGATGTCGGCCTTGTGGATACATCTTGAAACGTATCCTTTGTTTATCTCTCCACTGTACAGGTCCTTTAGCAAAATGGTTGAGATTTGCTCACAGCCTCGGCGGTCTCGGCGGACGGGGTGGGGGGGGGTCGCGAAAACCGCGCGTTGGAAAATGACGCGGTGGTTCTCTACAGGCGAATAAAAAAAGGAGAAGAAGAAGCACAGCACGTTACAGTTTGCTCATTAAGCGGCCACAACGCAGAACCGGTCCCGGGGACCGCAGGTAGTTCGAGCGGTGCCCGGAAAGCAGCGCTCGCGCCGCGCCGCGCCGCGCCGCGCCGCGCCGCGCCGCGCCGCGCCGCGCGCCTCCGTCTCCTCGGTGACCTTATTCGGTCCGTGGTCACGGATAGACTCGACGTGCAAACAAACATGTCACGTTCGTCCTTCGCACTGATGCAAAAAAACCCCCAACAACTGGGTAAACAAACGCGCCGCCGTTCGCTCGCGAGACGCGGACGCTCGCGACGCGTTCGCACTTGTTCGCGACCAATCTGGACGGACGTTCGTCCGGCGGCCAGAAGCCGCGCGCGCTGGACTTCCACGGTCACGCCACGGCCGACCGCAGCTGGCGCCCACCTACTCTCTGACTCCGCGGAACGCGATGGAGACGGTGCGCCGCCGCCGCCGCCGCCGCTGCGCTCGCGCACGCCCGCCCCGAACACTGACGGAGAAATCAACAGCTCCGGCGAATACGTACCCGCGTACTCAACGTCCGCCCCGAGTTTGGTTCCTGGAGAAAAACGAAGCAGGCAATAATTCATGCGTTTAATCCCTCCTAATGTGAGCGTGGTGGACGCGGATCTCGACAAGCATCCTCTCTCTCTCTCTTTCTCTCCCCGTCTCTCCGGAGCGCACCCAGCCAGACTGGGGGAGCAGTTGGGAGGGAATTTGGTGCGGTCGGGCTCGATTAAACTACTTTATTCTCAGTCGCGAACCTCCGAGGAATGTGCGCCTTTTGTGGCTGGTTAATCCCAGAGAGGAAAAAAAAAAAGATATACGCCTCCGAAATCTGCCTTCCGACTCGAAGTGGCTGGAGATTCTTTAAAAGCGTAACATGGTACTCTCCACAATCTCGCATTTCCCCCAGTTGTCCAGCTTACCCTGGTTGCCACACACAGGCAGCAGGGCTGAACTGCCGTGAAAGCGCCTATCTGTCCAATCGGATTACTCGGAAGGAATACGGCCACGTCTGCCTATCGGAGAGCGACGGGCCCCACGTGGGGTGCAACGATACATGACATCATCCCGCGGATCCACAAGGCATCGCCGCTCGTCCGGCCCACAGTGTATAACAACAACAGCAGGCATTGATGTGCCGCCGATGATATCCAAATTTGACAGAGACAGCACAAATTCCACATCCGCCTCATTAGGGCTGTTTTTTTCGCCCCCCCCCCAAATAAAGTTGATGAATTTTTAGCGGGTGAGACCACGACGGTGGGGGCGGGTGGAGGGAGGGAGGGGAGGAGGTGCACGGTGCAACAAGCACTTTTTTAATTTTTCATCCCCATACAAGGCGCAGAAGGGGAGACGAGGCGAGGGCTCGTTTGTATAACGTGCTTCTAAAATGTGAAACATCCTAACGCAGGAACGCTGCGACTCGGGCTCCGGACACGCGCGCCGTGAAGGACACGATAATGACCAATCGATCGACGCTACCCGCCGAATTAAAGCTACGGGGGCGCCTCGACGCGCATTTCTTAAGTTTCTCGTGATTCTTGCACAACACATGCGCACGCCCACCTATCAGCACTGTGGTGATAGTTGCACTGCGGGCAGGGAGAGAGGGGGAGATGATTGCCTTTGTCTGATATGAACATCAGCCATGTCTGAGCGCAGCCTCGACGCCTTGTTTTGAAGGTATCGACTCAGCCCCACGTGGGACACCTCTGCGGCTTTAAGGCCCGCCGACCAATAGCGGCGCGGCGCACTTACTCCGCGGCTCCCCATTGGTCCGACGGCGCCGAGCCTGTCATTCACGCGGCAGCGTTGTCAATCAATACCACGCGGGGTCAAGCGCTGACAAATGCCTGTGCTCCTCGGTCCTCTGCCTGTGAATAGAGCCCGGAATGGCTGCTTAATTAGCTTCGAATGGCTTTTCTCTCCAGTTCAAACAATCTGTTACCACCACGTGGTAATGAGAGCCTACATTAAACAAAGGAAGAAAGGAAGCATGCAAACAGTTGTAACATTACAACCTGTAGTTTTCCTTTACATATGGGCCTATGTGGCGAGCAGACAAAAGGGGTCCTGTTTAGCTTCGCCACAAAAGGCCAATCGAGCCGCTCTAACGTTAAACATGACATGAGATAATGTTATGCTGCGCGGATGGATGTGGATGTGGCACTTCTATAATCAAAAAGAGCAGGAATAAGACACCTGTCTACTTGGGTTTTTTTTATGGCGCATACAAAAGCAGCTACTTAAATCAGTTGCATGCTATTGCTTGGCTTGATAACGAGCCTGTGAAATGAAGAAAACAACACCAGATGCATGAAAATGGCAGACTAATTATAACATCTCCTGTTTTTAAATGTACAACACATTGATGATGCTGGATTCTCAAGCGGGGACATGTGGAAACTTTACACATGTCTCATTTAATCTCATGCAATGCTGAACCTAATTATGCCATTGCTGAAAAAGCAAAGTAAAATAATAAATCTATATTATGTAAACAAACAACCTGTTTACAGATTGTGCATATTAAAATAATGTGTCACATCTTTCATTATAATACAACAACAAATCTAATATAAGCCTATTAAAAACAAAACAGTAGGGTCTAATATTAAGCTGTAAACTGTACATACGTGGTCTCAAGCACCAAACCTATTTCACTGCAGTATAACACATGATGAGTGGCACAATCAAAACTCAGTTTATCTAATTATTCCTTCCCAGTTCGTACCACAGCCTCCAGCAATAACAGGAACTGACTGTTCCAGGCATCTAATATTTTGTCTTTTTTGGGCTTACTGTCTTTTTGTTTTTTTAGCAAGCCTGGCTAAAAAAAGGCATTTGAATTGAGTATTTTATCCTGTTTCATGATTCATTTTAAATTATAACAGGTTTATGTGACTCATGTTTTATGATGTCTCTCAAATGGGCATGTTTGTCTTTATTTCATCAAGGGTGCTAAGTGTGGGTTGTGACCAAACCCAACAACAAAGGCACTGAAACAAGCAGCCATATTTCACTCTGAGCACCGCTCTATGGGCGCACTAAGCAGATTTCTCCACGTTAGCGTCTGACATTGCCCAGCAGTCGTCTTACTTGTCATTCCTGTCAGCCACCTTGAGGATGTGGGATAGCTGTGTAATTTCGCAAAAGTATGGAGGCAGCCTGTGAGAAACTCAGGCGCACACAAGAGCTGGTGGGCTAATCTCAGCCAGGCACCCCCTCACGCCTTTCAATAGAGAGTGCTTGGATTAAAGGCAACAAAAGGCCTGGCCAAACCCCAGGGAGAGGGGGCCTTCCGCCCACTGAGACCCCCACACTGTTTATTTACACGGAAAACCCAGCCTCGGTGAAACTCCCACCCTCAGGCATTACACACTGGCCTATTTGCAGAGGTGGCTCTAATTCTTGACAGAGCAGGGATTGTCCTCTCTCCTGACACTTTAAACTGAGGATCAACTCACTTTCCACATAGCTCAAATATAGCTAGTGAGCAAATACTGTACGGTGCTTCTCTCAAAGAACAATTTCTGTGGGGGTCATATTGTCCAATAGCAGCAATAACTGTCAGAGTCTTTATGTATTTCTGTGGAAAAAAATGGTATTACTGCACTATTTAAAGTGATGGTTTTGCAGCTTGTGAATGAGGCAAAGATCAATGTTATGGTAGAGCTATTTATCAGGGGTGAGCTAAAAATCACAGTATTGCCTCATTAATGTGACTTGCTGGGCATTTTTCTCGCTCATGCATTTCCACTTCTCTGCCCATGAAGCAGAAAATGAGGGCCCTGTTACTGCGAGGGCTCGCGTTTGTGTAGCAGTGACTTACAGACACGCTGTTTATGTGGAGATGCACGCAGGCCCTCTGCAGCTCCGCAAACAAACACGCGTGCCATGTGTCGCGGGCACGTCATTCGCGGGCGGGAGGCAGGAACTCGGCAGCGCACACGTACGCACATTCCGAGCAACAAAGGGCCTCCAGTGTGCGGTGGGAAGATGAATCGCCCGCACTGTATTATCACGATGAGTCATCGAACGGCAATCAATGGAAACAGGGTGAAAGTCCTTATCAAGAGGGAGAAAACGCAGACATGAAAAGTGTCTCAAAACAAAAAGATGAGATCTCTGGCAGGAATCTGGAGCTGCACTTAGCCATCGGCTAAGCTAACTGCTATTCTAAAGTTAATGGGCTCTTCTAAGTAAGTTTAGACACAAATAACGTAACAAAACACTGCATAGTAGCTGCATGTCGTGCGCAATTTACAATTGACTGAAGGGATTTATATTCAACATATTTCATCTCTTATAATTCACAAGTTCAGCCCAGTAGATTTGCATAAATCAAAATAAGACACTGTGTGAGAGCATCTATGTGTCACTATTGTCACATTTACATTCATTTACTTTATCATCCTCTACTTGGTCCACAGTAAGGTCTGCTAACAAATACATTTGCTAAGAAATAAAAAAGAGAAATCAGAAGCAGCACTTAGTATTCATGTGATGTGAGTAAGTAAAGCACAATGACAGCAGATGCATGTAAGACTCTTCGGGCAATACGGAGCTGCTAGTTTCAGGCTAAAGGCTCAAAGCTGCTCTGTGTATTGAATTATTCCCCACAATCTGTTTCTCAAGATGCAGCATAATTCAGGACACAAATACTGTGAATAGTCTCAATGTTGAACTGATCAGAGGATCAAGCGGCACCGGTTGATTCAGAAGATCTTGAGCTGCTCAACAAAGATTCTGTTAATCTAATCCAGTTTGCTAAAGAGCTAAAGCGATTAAAAAGATTCTTTGGGCCCTAAATTCAGTTATAGTTCATGATTACATTCACGTGGCATGGGAATGACTTCACATGACTGTCTTTAAAGAAAGTATGTTGTCAAGGCAACAGCGCCTGCAAAGAAAAATGCAATTGCTTCTGAGGTCAGAGTCTGAGAATTGTTTGGCTAAGTGTCTCCGGAGGTTGAGCGTTATATTCACTTGTATCAAATGGAGACGTTGCGTGTAGCAGTCCAAACCTCGGTGGTGGGAAATGTGATGAAACCATTTTGCATAAGTCAATGCTGAGCTGGATTTATCACAAGTTTAATGAACAATAAGCGGAGCCCTTCATCTCCGAAATGACAACGTGAGCCGCGCAGCATCCCATAAATCTCCCCGTGAGATCACGCACTTCGGAGCCCACACTGCATTTCACCACTTCTGCCTGGCTGAGGAGCATTTCATATTCCCTGGCACACAGTGATATAGCTTTTCTCCTCCATTCCAAATTGACTCCACGAACGCTTCTATACCTGCTGATTGACACATGCTCGCTGAAAATGATCCCTTCGCCGGCAGCCGCCATTGCTGCTCGCTGTGGAGCGGTGCTCGATTCCATTATTGAGTTGGAAAAGAGAGACAGAGCGAGGGGACGGCGAGAAGAAGAAAGCCCCGACTGGGTGGAGGAGAATAATAGAGAGCTGAGGAAGTTATCAGGGCAGGGGAGAGCGAGCCCGGTGTCTGACAGTAGATCAGAGAGCTCCTCCAGCTGGAACCTCTGCTCATGAGCCCAATCCTCCAGGAGGATGAGCTCCGCTGTACAGGACAGGCGAGCAGCTAATCCGCGCCCGCCTCATCAGCATTACAGGAAGAATTAAACATCTCATTTGGACGCGTCACGCCGAAGTACAAGTTGGAGGCTGCCTTTGGTTTAAGCAGTAACACATGAACATGTGGGCATTGTGCGTTTCAGATGTCTACGATTTGTTAGCAGCCCAATTTAGAGTCTGAGGAAAGGAGGTGAAGAATGTTATAAGACAGACAAAGAGCTGGTCCAAGGTCCAGAAGTGAACACAGATTTGTTTAGAAAAACTTGGCTTTCTCTTCCTCAGTCTCCTACTGATTATCCCACTATCCCATCATCCCTCAGATTCATTTCAGGTGCTGGCCCCCAAATCAGGAACAGCTGAGCTCTTTTTAAGGTGGATCCCCTTAAAGCAGCTTCACAGACGCCGCAGTGTTTATAATTAGCTTGCAATTTCCTGCTGACAGATCAGTTTAGGAATCTGCATGTACATTACCTTTTCCTGTTAATACAGAAGAGATGCGGATACTTTCAACTGCTTCATGCACAAATGCTTGGGAATATGGGAATCAAAACAGAGGTGCATGGAAACCGCGTTGGCATATTTCTGTCCCTTACTATGAGCGGCTAAAGAATTATGGCGCTATAGGCCCGGAGAGAGAAAGCGAGACCAAATCAACAAATTAATGCTTGTCCTATGAGAGGCTAAGCCTCTTATTTTTATTTCAAATGAGGATGGAAATTGACTTCCTTATTAAATCTAATTATTAGCTAGTGCCCTCCAAAAGTCTTCTGAAACAGCCTGAAGCAACCAGGCTATTAGCATAAACACCACCACTGGCAAGCTTAAAACAAATGGTATATTTAGTCAGTGTTAATGGGATTAAAGTGTGCTGGATCCAGGAGCAGTTCTAACAGCGAGCATCACATCTTCATTACGGATGCCCTGACTTCTTCATTTCCACTCTCTTTGTTTGCATTTCATTCCACTCCGCCGCCTCTCGCTCCTCTCAGCTATTCAACAGATTGTGCTCAATCTTGATCCAAAAATCCTAGACAATCATAAATAATAAAGGATTACACCAATCTCTGAAAAGCTGGTGGCTCGCCAGCGGCGCGGCGCACGGGAGGAATAATTGTTGGCCATCTGTGCACCAGATTGGTGAGAGGAAGGGTAAACAGAGAGCCCGGTGTACCTGCTCCTCTTCCTCGCGCTCTCTTTAGCCACGGAACATGAGAGGCTTTGATGGCGCTCACCCCTGCAGGATCCGCTGGCTCGCTCCAAGACAGTTTTTGATTAGGGAAGTCTCAGAACCGCGGACTGACAAGCCGGGCCTGTCAGGAATCTAACAAGGCCTGGGATTACCTCTCCATCAGCAGCCAAACAGCGCTGAAACAGCGCGCGGGACGGAGGATAATTGAGCAGGCGAATGCTCACGTTTACATGTCGTATACACAGCTCTCCAGAAAGAGAGCGAAGTCATGAAAGCTTAGCCCCCGCTGTCTTATAATCACTGCTCTGTGGGCCCAGACTGGATTCACTGGCGCTGTGCTGCATCCACACTGCCAGAGCACCTTCAGGGATGCGTGAACCTGCACACGGCGTCCCAGAGCCTTAGAGGAAGCGCACTCGGAGCATGTTGATGCAAACCGTGGCGTTGAAATTTATGGATCTGAGAATGAATCAACATCAGACAGATTTCACTTCAGCGGCCACGTTGACTCCAGTTTGCTGTCTCCCAATTAAGATTCATTTGATACGAGCCATGACAACCACCCGTTGACTAATAACAGCCAAATGTGGGATTTTCCACATGAAACCAGCACCACATCACAGCTGTTTCCACCTTTTATTGGAAAACAAAAGCAAACGCGTCTCTTTGGTTTTTGCCTTTTCGCTGCTTCCCAGTCTCCGCAGGAGGTGAAAAACGACCTCACCGCTTCCCATCCATCTCGAGCGGAGGACCCTCATTATTGGGTGAGATTTATATATGTATATGCACAGAGAGATAGATAGAGATAAATGGAGTTGGCTTCTGGAGCAGGGAGGTGGAAAGAGAGAGGGCCGGGGCATAATGAGCTGTGTTTATGTGCAGCCTGTCCTGGCCTGTTGACAGCGGTTAATGAAGTTACAGTTCGTGGGGGGATCTGCTGGCACTAATTAAACTTATTGTCATTAGCAGTGTTGCAAACAGGAGGCGCTGCAGCAGGAAAGGGAGGAGCAGACATCAGCACACACACACACATCGGAACTACTTGTGACAATGATTAGCTATAACTTCACTGTAAACGCCTGACGGTGCATTAAAGTTTTATACGATACAATACGAAATGCTCCCACCCAAAACAAAGGCTGTTCTCCTAAAGGCAAAACAGGAACATATCTGCTTATAGAGGAGTGAATAGCACTCTATCAAGTGTACAAAGAAATAAAGTCAGCACGGTTTATATTAAACAGCAGATGCAGGGGATATTTTACACCTAAGTGAGCCGACAGCACGGACCGGCTCCTGTAGAAGCCACAGCTCTGACATCTGGAAATGTTGCAGTCACCGCCGAGCTGTTAGAAAGTGGGAGAGAGCTCGGCTGACTGTCACCGAGACTGAGTGGAGCTCAGTGTGTGCCATTGTGACCACAGCTCCATCGTAGCCTGTAATCCAGCTCACCACCAAAGCCACCGCTGCTGGCTGCCTGCGCAGACCGAGCCTCGCTGTTTGTTTATGCAGCGCACGGACCTGGCCATTAAAAGTGGGAAGTCAGTCAAAAATAAAAAGAGAGTTTTCATGTTTGAGGGCTGCAATTGTGGCTCTTGTGTCATGTTTCTCCTCCGCGCTGACCCCTCGTTTTAGGTTGCGATGCCGCTTAACCCCAGGCTGCGAGGCCGCGTGATTGGCTGTATTTTTGACTGTGGTGGCGGCGCGCCTCCGGCAGAGGTACTGCGGTTGCGTGCATTGACTATGACTTTGTAACCAAGGCGGCCTACGCATCATTATAATGGCTCCTCGGGCCGACAAGCCAAAGATCCTTCATAAATGTGCACATCATTTCCTTCATTATGTCCCACAGTCGTTATCTTTCGTCATGCTCCTCAAACCCCACTACAAGGCACGTTAGCCACGCGGCCGTCTGAGGAGAGGCCGCGGTATCATGGTGTCACGGCCCAAATCTGCACAAACAATCAGCAATCTGTGCAAATGCCTGCCGACGACGTGCAGCCCCGCGACATACAGGAGCTGCCTACGAATGACACGAGCTGTTTAAAATAACTATCCGCAACTCACAGCCATTCAAATAGCGAAGCCGTTCGGGGAGAATGTGGAAATTTGCTATGTAGTTAACTTGCGACAGCCACCAATTAGGTTTACGATTGGGGCGCCTTTGGGCCACTGTCGCCAAGCCTCAGTCTCCCTCTGATGTCACTACACAAATCTGCTGCAGCCTGACAGTGCATCAGGGCTGTAGGACACGGGGGGGGGGGGGGGGGGGGGGGGGGGGGGGGGGGGGGGGGGGGGGGGGGGAGGGTGGCTCGGCTCCTCTCCTCTGATAGCAGCAGATAAGCCGGCCTTGGGGCCTCTTATCTCATCTGTGGATCCTGTGTAAATGTAAGTTTTAGTCTGGCAGATTACATCACAAGAGGCTGCTGGGGACAGAAGCCGGCCGCCAGGGGACCGCGGCGACTCCCTTCGTGCGACGAACGCGTCCCCTCCACCCTCCGCCGGCCGCGGTGGACCGTGGGAGACGGCTCCTCTCAGCCAGTTACAGTGAGTCCCCAGAGGAGCTGGAATTAAAACTGTCAACTCCCATTTAGTCCAAAACACACACCCCATAGCATTTCCTTCCCTGTCAGTGATCGTGATATTAGTGGACAGCGCGGCTCACGTTGGATAAACGTCTGCGCTACAGCTGTGTGGAGGTGTGTGTGGCGACGGGAGGAGGACGGAGCGGCTGACGCAGGACCGGCCCTGTGCGGTCCAGAGGCCACAAAGGTGCCATGTGACTAAGAGAGGTTCATTTTAGGATATATAAACAGAGCCTCCCAGTCGCTCTGAGCGGCTCTCTATCCGTCCACTGAACGCGCAGCGCATTCCAGCCAGGCAGGACGTGCGGGTCACATCTGGGGAGCAACCGTTGGAAAGCGGTGCCCCTTCCCTCCTGCCTCCCGCTCCCTCCGTCTGTCATCCCACCCAGAGAGGGGAAGTGGTGAGGTTGGAGTGGTTGGCCAGACGGGGCCAGCTGTGCGACCACAGACCTCTGAGTGTGTGTATGTGGGAGGGAGGGAGGGATCCGCAGGCCTTATTACAGACCCGGCTACACACTGGGCCTCACAAACAGCTACTTCACAGCCAGCGGCGACACTGCAGGATTTGTACAGTGACAGCATGAAGACGAATACTTGTCTGGAACTATCAATCACAGAAACCTCCAGCATCCAGCGTCTGCGCGCGTACTTTGCTCTATGGCTGGTTAGTGTCTGCGCGGAAAAGAGGAAAATAAACGTTGGTGTTTCGTAGATCACTTAAACAGACAGAGACTGTGACGTGACGCGCTGACTCTCTTCTCCCCAGCAGATCGGGCGGAGCGTGTCTCACCGCGACTTTGCTGCTAACTCCTATCAGCTGACAGCGCCTATTGCTGGACTGCATCGTCAGCCAGATCACAGGACAGAGGGCCTCAGAGTGATGATGTCACTGTTTTCCCTGGTCCCGGGGGCAGTGATTTATGAGCTAATCTGAGTCTGTCTCCCCAGATTCCAGTTCTTTCTCTCCCCGGGGAGCTGCTAATAGGAGAGTGGGATGGAGCCACCATGCAGCAGTCCTCTCAGCTCACAGGCCCTGACATCCATCTCCATGATCACACACCGAGGGGGAAAAAAAAGGAAATAGCACAGCGTTGACTTCATTTTACTGTGCACACAGATGCACACATACACTTCCAGGCATGCACACACATACTCACACACACACACACACGTGCCTGCACAGAAGCAAATACAGAATAAATTAAGCATTGCATATATAACCTTGGCTATTTGCAATTTGTCATGCAGACCAAGAAAGATAATTGAGGTAACCTCCCAGTATGCAAATAGAATGATAATCAGCCTGCTCCACTCTACCAAACACATATGGGCAAAAAAAACAGTTACATTGTTAGCAATTTCTAATGGAGGACACCTATTGACCCATTTTCTCTTGGAAAGCAATTTGTCCCTCCAAAATAAAACTAATAGGTGGCAAGATGAATGGATTAGAGTGGGCTAGACTGGGTGCACCGTGCCATGAGGCACTAAATCACCAGATTATTAGTTTTATGAGCCAAGCCCATGAGAGAATAATTGCTAATGTTCCCAGAGTAACCAAGGGAAATAAAGGTAATGGAGCAATTTATAAATTCTGATTGGTATACACAGAGAACTTCCAGCCCATCTCCTTTGTTATTTTACTGCTCTCGATAAAATATGCCCCAAGCCACACAAACACTAGGGCCAGCTATCAAAATCAATACAATCACAGAACTGCGAGTGCTGCTTCTGCTGCTTTGTTATTTTTAGTGCCACGCAGCCTGGCTAACCGCTATAAATCAAAATAATGTGGAAAGGGGGAGAAAAAAAAATGGCCGACTATCAACTTGCATTTCTTAACTTCATTTAGCCTGTCGGGCCCAGAGACGTACAGATGGTAATTCAGCCGCGGCGCGCTCTCCGCGGGCGTGCGCTCGAGCAAACATGGCGCTTCTGCTTCCAGGGCTGATGAGACCGCCGGGCGGCGGGCAGGTGTTCTGGTGAACCCGGCCGGCCCAGATGAAAAACCTCCCTTCGCTCACCCTGCTTCTTCAACCGCACAACTTTCCATCATTCAGGCCCAAGTGCCTAATTTCCGACTCCTCACGGCTCTCTGATGTTTAAATTGAACGCTGCACCAAGTCCAAACCCAGTTGGAAATGTTCTGCAGATGTACACGCCTCTCATGTGGCTCATCAAAGCGGACATTTATCTGGTTAGAGAGGCCTCGCTGCTTTGTGGCCGCAGTCTGCCTGCCTCATATCCCACTCGAGGTGGGTGGTCCCAGCGGCTCCTCTCAGGAGGATAAACAGCGCATATCCTGCAACAATCAACCCCTGTTGTTTGAGCTTCCACCAAACAACCCAATTATAACTTAATTAAAGGCGAAACGAGCACGTCTACGTTCTGAGCAGGCGGCGGCCGTCCGGCGTGGCTGGATCCGCTCCCGTGTCGACTCACCCGCGGACGTGAAGGTGAGAGAAAGTAGAGCGCGTCGGAGGCGGCGCGCAGAGCGCCGCGTCGTTTCCCAGCCCCGAGCTGCTTGTCTGCCGCAGCATCTGTCACAGATTTGCTCCGCTGGAGTGTTTGCAGCCAAGCAGAGCCGGTGTTGTACCATATGCACACACACTATACACATACAGTACATGCACACGCACCCCACCTGACCTTTAAACAGCAGCGATGACAGCTTGCAAACACCTCCTGTAACTGAAAATCCACTCCTATACTTTCCACCCACTCGTTTCGTGTGTGTGTGTGTGTGTGTGTGTGTGTGTGTGTGTGTGTGTGTGTGTGTGTGTGTGTGTGTGTGTGTGTGTGTGTGTGTGGTGACACTGTGTTGCTCACTTGTTTTCACTTCCTTGTCTTTCAGGTATGAAGCAACAGTGTGAGCTGCAGCAGCACTCTCTGTTCAGACTTGTTGACTTAAGGTAAGTATCCCTTTCTGTGTATTTAACATTCATTCCTAAGAGGGTGATTCAGCGGAGACAAATAACAGCTGTCCTCAGGCCAATGTGTATAAAATTGTCAAAGCCAGACTCCCACATATCTGCACTTTGTCCTCCCATCTGCGCTCCTGTAGGCCCGCACAGAGGGTGTTTGTGGGTCAGAGCGTTGGTTCATCAACGCCTCAGATTTCCTGTTATGAAATAGCGTGACACCAGACAGTGTGTAAAGCAGATCTTAACAAACGATGAGAGCGGAAACGACGTCGGATGGTAGTTTATCTCACTGTGTGAAGATTCCTCTCCACTGTGTGTGTGTGTGTGTGTGTGTGTGTGTGTGTGTGTGTGTGTGTGTGTGTTTCCATTATGCTGATGATAAAACCCTTTTTTTTACTGGCTTTACAGTAGCATTTAAATTAAAACCGGTTTTAAAGCAATTCACCATCAGCCGCGAATGTCAATTTAATTCCACGCGGCCCTTTGAGAAGCACTGACACCAAGATGCCAGCTCCAACATGGAAATTGATTTTCCGAGGGATTGAGTTCTCCCGGATCACGCGCCGATCTACAGAGAGCGAGGCGGCAACGGCGCGTTCTCTCATCCCACACTTTCTATACGATGCGGTTAGGTTTTACCCAAATGCGACATGGCCTGTAATAAATCTGCTCCTCCATCCATCAGCCTGCCAGCAGCTGGGAGCCGTCGGGGGAAGCCACCCCAAGCAAAATGTTATTCCAGCTTGTTAGTGTTTGAAGTCCCTGCAAGCTGGGCTGCAGAAGCTGTTGCCTGTGGTTTATGGCTTGTGGGGCTGCTCAAGATATGGAGTCTCACTTTCCAAGTCAGGATGTCTCACAGCCATTGAAGCCACAACTGTAGCTGTGAGATAACGCAGGCACGTTGAGAAGAAAAGACTCCGGAGCAGACATGTGGTCTTAACTCAGTGAGTGACAACACTACAGTGTGTGTGTGTGTGTGTGTGTGTGTGTGAGACGTCCATTGTTATGAGGCTCGGCCCAGCGAGGGCACTGTGTTTATTGGTTGGTGTTGGCGGGAGGGTTGTCAGCGAGGGTCGGGTGAGGCAGCCGGTGGGTGAGGCTAAAGCGGTGGGAGGGAACGCACGATGACACCGAGAGGCCTCACAACTGCAAACAGTCTGACACAAGTGTGCGTCTGTGTTTCAGTTCATCTTGTTTTTCCACATCCGCCCACGGATGCAGCGCTGCAGCCACATGCTAAAAAAACATGTGGTTTTGTTTTCCGTTTTTATGGGTTTACACATTAGTCAGCTTCTCGCACAGCAAAACATGTTTTATTCTCCCCGCTCTTGTTTACCTACGCGGGCAAATATTTTGTAGTCGCACAAACGCAGTGAATGAGAAACGCCGATGAAGTCAGACGGTTCTGAAATGAAATAAGCTCGACTCAGATCAGGTTTCCGTGATTGGGACGATCCTGTTTTACTACAACAGACCGAAGGCATGAGACGCGCCACGCCATGTGACGCTGGTCTGTAATCCATCATCGTGGGACTAATCTTTTAGATTTCCTCACAGCGAGAAGAAGGGCCCCTGACGCTTATCTCTGAAATCAAAGAACTGAAGAAGTACTATACTGGGAAACAAAACTCGTCACACATAAGCGTCCTCATAGACACGTGTTACGATTAATTCAGTGTATGCGTTGATATACGAGCACCCATTCAGTCTCTGTTTCAGAGAATCTCACTTCTGTTATAAATTGTCAGGTGTGAAACCAGTAACACAAAATCTGCTGGTGCACCTTCTATTACTGTAGAAACAAGTCTTCAATGGTGAGAACATGAATACTTTTAAAATTCACTTTAAACTAAGGCTGACAGTGAATATTAACATCGCAAGCCGTTCCCTTGACCCCAAACTTGTCTTTCTTATAATTCCTCTTGTTTTATGTGACCGCCACTCAAAAACCTCAAATTATTCATCATCTACCGCTGAAGACCAAAGAAAGGCGCAAAACCCAAACTGAACAATCAATGATCAAATTAGAGGCAAATGTAATTCAATAACTGGAGACTGGATTAAACGCTTCTTGCTCTACGGGTAACATTTTGAGACTCAGAGGAAGAGGAGAAATTCTCTATGTGAGGATGACGGCGGAGGATGTGAGAACACAGCCTGTGCACTAGTATGAATAAGGCTCTCGAGTGTACGGGGAGGACATGCGGGTACTAATTGGATGTGCTTGGTTGATTCTATTACACTGCGAGGATAAGGTTAGGCACAAAGGTCAAGAGGGCAATGTGATGCTCCATCTGATTCAGTGATAGTTACCTCCCCCATCACACACACACACACACACACACACACACACACACACACACACACACACACACACACACACACACACACACACACACACACACACACACACACACACACACACACACACACACACACACACTCGGGGTCAACTGTCTTGGCTGCTGCTCCTGCCCGTCCCTTAGGGGCCGCAGGCAGACAGGCTATTGATCAGCCGGACTATTATCAGAGCTGAAGATGTTTATCATGCTGTCTGCTCTCAGCACGGAGTCTCCGTCTCTAATGGAGCGTGGTATGGTCCTCCCCTGCACCTGTCCTTGTCACCCCCACACCTTAAGCACCATCGATCCCCGCGTCACCCGTCCTTGTCCTGCTGCTGCCGCACTTGGGGGAGGGATGTTCCTCCTGCGCTGTCAGCACTGAAATATGTTTCTCATCAGCGCTGCCCTGCTCATGAGTCTCTTCTCCGTCCTCTGTCACTCTGTTAGCTCTCACACTCGGACCAATGCTATATTCTTACTATAAAATCATGAAGGTCAAACGTCTTCCTTAGACTCATCCCAACAAGTGTCTGGTGTGATTCCTGTCTGATCGTGGGTTTGGCTTCTGTCTCTGCTTCCATTCGTTCACTCCCACTGGCCCATGCGTTTCTACATTGTAGGCCCTGTTATTCACCATCCAGCCACTAGATGCCTCTGGACTTTCCCATGAAGTCCCAGGCACCTGATTTTCCCTGAGCACCCGCCTACTCCTACAGTAGTAAATTCATTATTGGACAGTAAATAATAAATAAATAATAATAACTCATCTTTTTGATTGAACATTGGGTATCTTCGCATTTTGACCCCTTGAGGGGAGCAGAGGGTGAAACATCTTTTGTTACAAAATTATCTCCAAATCTAAAATATTACTTCTGATGTGTGAAGTTTCTATAAACATGTAATCTACTGTCAACATTTGATGACAGACAAAGACAAAGCCTGTGTTTGCTGACAAAGCTTTGGGTGAATTCTCCATCGACACTAGATGACCTACTCTATCATACGTGCTCACTTGATTGGACAGAACCATGCCCAGTCACGCGCTTTGAGTTACCGGTCAATATCACTTCTGTGTACAGCAGCGCTGTTACACCGGCCTATTAAAACAGAGCCAGTAAATGTCAGGCACCAGAGGCCGCGGCCATAAACAAGCCGGTGGACAGTGGTTGCTCAGAGGTCACGCAGAGTGCTCGGTCGTCTGTGGCCGCTGGCCGGGGGAAAACAAAGTGATGAGGATTTAATGATATCCAGCTTTGTGGCTATTGATAGCAGAGTCAATGGGCTGCACCGTGGGTGTCTCTCTGATACACAGCAGATTAGCAGCTCTGTGCCAGATGAAAACGTCAGAGATCAATAGGACACAGGGGAGAATCAATAACGGTCCCACTAGTCCGTGGCTTTCATTTGGTGGATTGCTGTGGTCCTTTAAGGCTCGCCGTGCTGTCAGCGTGCCATTAACTGCATTCATGAAACATGCATCACGGATCCGACGCGGGCATCATACGTTAATGCCTCCTGCTAACGAATACGAATGCTCTGTTCATAAGCCAAGTCTCTCTCTCATTACATTCTTCACACCTGACTGAGCCTGGAGAGCTCGTCTTGGATCGAATGCAAATCACCGCCTTATTGGGGTAAAATTACTGTCGTACTCAAACGCGGCGCAGGTGAAAACAAAATAAAGTCCCTGTGCTGAGGAGCGAGAGCTAATAGTGAACGTGTGAGGAGTGAGTGGGCTAATTGCAGCATCATCACTGAGCCTGGGATGAGGAAACAATAGACCGTATTCAGCCATGTCCTAAATACTATAATCAGCATTACCTGGCTTGTCGCGCTTCATTATAGTCCAGAGATCTCAGATTAATTAGCATTATTGTGCACAGTGAGTGAGAGAATTGGACAGTAATTACATTAACCTTTGAGATCACACCTTGTCTTTTTACAAGACGTGTCTGAGCAATAAAAGATTGCTACTGCATAGATGATTACTCTTATCCTTGACAGTGTCTGCCTTCCAAATTGATCCAATTAGCCATTCAGGGCTAATTTAATTACTTGGGGCTGCTATAGCCTCTCTATCTTTCTGTCCTTGCCACCAGGATAATCATAACTCTGAGCACTGGAACAGATTATCTTTAGCACATGCATGAAGACAGCAAATTTAATCTGATATGGAAAAACACGAATTAACAGTCCACTAAATGCAAGCAGAAATGCATGTCTTTGTCCTGTTTCTTATGTATTAATGTTCCCTAAAGCAAATTTATTCTTCAGCGCTGACAGACCTTAGCGGGAGAAGATAGCAAGTCTAGCTTTGTCACAGTTATCAGTCTCAGAAGTCTCTCACATGGGAAGCATCTCTGGAATATCAATCACGTAAAAAAAGCACGATTCATTTTAAACACTAATGAAGGTGGGAGCTAGTTTATATGAAGGCACATATCCATGCGATTAGTATGCATGGGACAGGCTCATGGCTGATATTAGGTGAAAGCGTCTTCGTGCACACGGAGTAATCTCATCCGCTTCATTTTGAGCACAGCAGTGGGACACTGAGCACGTACCAATCTCTGCTGCTTCGGGGACAATATATGGGCTTGAGAAATGAGAGGTGGAAGCCGCTGCGCTGCCAGCCACATCCATAATTGGCAAACCGAACAAGATGAGAGTGAACTCTGGGCTTGGCGCGTCTTTGTTGTAATTAAGATGAAATTCACCAATCATTTAAACTCACAAATGGAGGTTTGACAGGGGGCCAAGAGCCCATTGAAATACCATTGGTTTTGCAGTTTAGCTATTTATCTGTGTGCAGAGTGGAGGAGCCAGTATTTAAGTTTCTTCAATCAGCATGGAGGATTGGACTTCCAGTAAACCTGTGAGTAAAGGTCAAATGGAAATATATTAGAGGAAGCGGAAAGCATGCACATCTAAATTAGATTCGGGGAAAGATATGTAGCTGCACAAATGGAAGATAAGAGCTTGTCTTGCTGCACTCTATGTAAAAGAGAAGCTCATACACAGACTGTATCTTGTGTCATCTGTTGATCAGCCTGAACGCTGTGTGATAACGACAACATAAAGATCCACGGGGGGAAAAAAAATAAAAACTGCCTTGAATATCCTGGAAAACGTTTCTATTGTCATTCCTGCGCTTCGCAGGCGTGACGCGTTCGATTCGGGCCAAGTTCGGGAGCTAATGAGTTGAAGCCGATTCCGAGGCTCGGCGTTCACGATGAGCAGTGGGAGGGCCGCATTAAAGAGCGCGGGCTCGTCCTGCGGGAGCGCTCTTCCACGCCTGCGTGCGTGCGCCCGGTCATGAGCGCAGCCAATAAACACCGCTTTAATCACTGAATTGTTTGGGGAGAGTTCTTTTAATCTGTGATTAGAACACCAGATCAATGAGGACTCGGAGCCATGTCAGTGATAAAAAGGAGGATTTACATCAAATATTCATAGCTCCACTTTCCCAGAGGATTCGCCAACACAGACACAGGCAACCGCTGACTTTTATTCTATACTGAGCAGATGGAAAATAAAACCGCCGAGCGGGATCTCTGTGAGACAGAGGCGCTGCAAATTGGGTCTTATGAAAGGAAAGTTGCAAACTGCAGTAATTATCCACAAAGTGCTGCTTTGCAGCGTGTTCAGAACGGAGAGGCGCTCTCCCGCTGCAGCCAGGGTTTGGAGGACGCGCCAACAACATGTTAAACATGATTACACAACAGCATTACGCAGTCGGCGAGAGCCGTCTCCTGGGACGCACTCAGCCCTGTTATCAGAAAGTGTTTAGTCGTCTCGTCATGTTTCCCTCTAAAGAACTGAGGCGCGACTGAAGAATGGATACTGTCTTTTAAACGCAGCTGCATTATGCATAAAACATGACTGTGAAACAACAAAAAACTTTTAAAGACGACGACGGCAGACGCCTCCTGCTGATTCCATACGCGCTCGCGGCCGCTTGAAGGGGCTCGAGCCGTCTTGCGTGCGAAATTGTGCAATAATTAAAAGAGCACCTGTTTCACACGCGCTTATTTGCCCATTATATGTTATTGATTTCAAGTATTTAGCTGCAGCTGCTTGCTGTTTCCCCCACGCAGCCGTTTAGACACATGGCGCTACTGGAGAGACGCGACTCGGTGCTAATAAATACGAGCCTCGCCGTAACGCGCCCATTTATAACAAAAGGCGAACTCGGAGAACCGGCGCGAGCGCAGAGCTGTGCAGGCCCGTTTAATTTGTTTTAATGCTTGATGGTATTTGCTTGAAAGTGAAAGCAACAAGTACATAATTATCTGTCTAATTAAGCTGCCAAAACACAAGCGCAGAGCTGGAGCACCTCTGAACAGTGAGTGCATCATTCATTAGCATGTGCTATAAGCTTATTAATCATCTAACAGCCAATTAGCAGACTGTTACCATTTGCAGTGGGTGTGTAAATAAATTCCTGGGTTAATTTCTTCCTCTGATAATAAAGGGAACATTATGAAAATTAGCTCTGTGACTATGTAAATGATCTATGTCGTTAATTGCATAGCAGCGATAGATGTTTGCCACGAACCAGGCTGGTGATGCAACAAATATTTCCCGGGCTGTTAGAGAAATTAAACGGGTAGCTGCTGATTCCCCGGAGGAATCCGCAAGCTACAATAATGACATTTACGCAGCCCTCTGGCTCACTGATAATGACAATGTCGCTGCTTGGCAGCGGGCCAGTGGGAGGTGAGGACGATGGTGTGGGGCTGGCAATCATCTCTGAAAAAGGCACACACACACACACGCTGGCCACAAAGAAAAAAAAACGCTTTAAGGACTAAATCAGCTCTTGTATAACCCACTGGTAATTAATAATAATTGCTTTCTAATAAGGACCATGCCATTAGCAAATTAGCTCTCCACTGAAATGCAACCGCAGCAGAACACGCTCTTATTGGAAATGGGATCCGATGGGATTCCCGTGACCAAAATAAAAACAGACAGACACACGCACGCACGCACACACACACACACACACACACACACACACACACACACACACACACACACACACACACACACACACTGAATTCATTGAAAACAACTGATGACCACTCACTGCTAATGGAATTAGATGCATAATGCATGATGGCTGTCAAAGTAATGTCATCACTCCGGCGGACGTGGAGCTGATGCTGAGTCATCGTGCAGCTCTGACAGCAGGAAGACGAAGTGAACATCGATTTCGCTGTTTCACTGACAAGCAGGAGAAGCGGGGCATGTTAGAGGCACAAAAACAAGGTGGGCTCCGCTTCCGCTCGCGCTTCGCCGGCCCCATCGCCTGCCCCCATGTTCTGGCCTTGATAAATGCTTCAAGCTGGTCCTAATCATGCGTGTGACAGAGGAGGAAATGGAGGCCGGCGCAGACAGACAGGATGAATGGAGCATTTACTTCGGGTGGCTTCCATAAAACAGCTCTCCATGCAATCCTACCCCCGTGCTGCTGACGATGTCTGGCTACTGACTGAGCAGCACAGACACTTCAGCAACAACACTCAGCATGTTCCACTGGGAAAAGCAACACCGGGAAAATTCTGGAAGTGGGTGGCTCCACCCTAAGAGCAGGACTGCGTCACTCCTCCATTCCTGGAAGGGTTCATGGCTGATTGGTCGGTGTAATCACAAAGTCTAGCTGTTTGGATGCTAGCCACTTCATGATATTAGATTTATTTACTTTGCTCATCTTTGAAGAGTCTGATCAGTTTCACCCGCTTTCTGCAGCCAATCAATTAACACAGGCTCAGGTAATACCGAGCCAATAAAAGGCAGCCGGACCCTCCCCAGCCCTGTCATCTGCTGTTGGAACAATTGCTTAATATAACACCAGACTCAAAGGAGCACTTACGGCGGCCCAATCTTCTGGAATCAATAACAACAGACAGGCTAGATTGTTTCAAACAAGCAAACACTGGGGGGGTCAATACCAGTGCTTGGCTTTAAAAGACGCTGGCTCAGCCATAAAAAAAAACAACAACACATTGTGCCCTGAAGCGCTGCTGTTGTCTAACGTGGATATATAAGCAGCACATTCTGTGTTGCTAAGGCCTGAGAAAGGACGTGGCCTATAACCAGGACTCTGCATGCTTATGGGAAAAGTCAGGAGGTTAAACCTCTGAGCAGCAGCACAACAGCTAAAGGGCAGCAGCCTGGGGGGGGGGGCGCTGTGCGACCGTCACCGGCTCAGCAGGACGCCGGCAGGGAGCGGCCGCAGCCGTGGCATTTATGGCCACGGCAGAATCGATTCTCCTAATGATAATTCCTTAAGAGCTGTCCATCAAAGTTGATGAAAATTCAAATTGGGCCGCAAACATGGTTAGAAAGGCATTTGCCAGCCATATAACACAAATGTCACAGCCCCCGGTGGCGGAACAGCGACGGGGCGAAGCCGCCCAGCCGGGCTAATGGAGAGCATTTTTCTAGTAAGTGAAGCTGTCGCCTCTCTGGGGCCTGTCAATGTCAGAGCGGCATGGATCGCATCATTTCCTGTGCCAGCAGGGTGAGCTGGCCGGGGACACCACAAGCCATCGATCTGTCTGCAATCACACGGGCAGCTTGGGCTTCAGGAAAACTTCATCCTGAAGAGCTCAGCTTTGAGAACAGGATCCAATTTCTTTGCACAGTGCAGTGGATGACTGGAGGAGAGGGGGGTGGGGTTGGGGGGGGGGGGGGGGGGGGGGGGGGGGGGGGGGGGGGTCCAGTGATCCTTACCGCAGGCCTGAAACAGAGAATAAGACAAATATCGACAGCAAGCTGTCCATCATCAGCACCGGAGGCCGGGCTCTGCCCCCGTGCGACCCGCCCGTGTACGACCTCCGCTCAGATGAATCCTTGAGCACACAGAGCAGAGCAGAGCAGGCGTTACTGTTTCCTGCTAGCACATGGTTGGCTTTGTTCAGCCGCAGCACCGAAATACGCGTTCTCAACATGAACGGCTGTGGAGAAACAACCGAGAAGGAGAGATTCGAAAGACAGAACGCCTTCTAAATGCGTGTTCATGAATTTCGATTGGAAGCGATCCGTGTAGCTGGTTGACTTTGAGAAAACGAGAATATTCTGTGAGAAGTGAAGACAAAATGACAGGTTTTCTGATTATGGAAATTTGAATAATTCTCTATTTCGGGAGCTGGAGAGGTGGTTTTCACTAACACCAAACGGGTGAATGATCACACCTGCATCTTTGGAGAGACATACCAAACCTGAGCGGACAGAAAGAGGATTGAGTGAGAGAGAGAGAGAGCGAGCGGGCGAGCGAGTGAGCAATGAAACAGGTGAAGAGGATGTGTGAACTATAGCATCCCCCCAGGAGGAGTGTGATCATTTTGCCTCTCATCTCATTTCTATTTGATGTATTTACATCAAAGTAGCACTGAGTCAGAATCTAAATGGAGGGTAAACTGCCTCTATTTGAAGATAAAACCTAAAAGTATTGTTTTAAATTAAGGGATATGTTGCGTATCTGGCATATAACACAGAGACGTGTGCAAAAATAAATTAAATTCTTTCAAAATTACATAAAATAGAAAGACAATGAATTCCTACTTTCTACTTTATTGACTTACTCAACAGCATAAATCTGAAACTCTGAATGTGTTTTATTCAAGAGAGGATGGATCTGGGTGAATATTCACTGCGCTGCCTCCACATAGTGGAGTAAAAACAGATGTGCCGAAGCCTATCTGCCTGCAGACAGACACACAGAGACAGCCGTCTGCGCGGCTGCTATCAAACAGCACACCATGACTTCTGCCAGCTTCCAGCACGCTACCGGCGTACGTCCCCCCCAGTTGCCATGGTAATGGAGACTGGCGTAAGTCGTGACGGGCCAACCACAGACATCAGAGCGGCTCTTAAGCAGGAACATCAGACGACTGCTGGCGGAGGTGATTTATTAAGAGCGTGTTCAAAGTCCATCTGAACCACAACAAGCCCATAAGCATGCAACAGATGGAATATATTACACCGGTTGGGAAAGCACTCCCTCTCTTCATTATGGGACTCATATTACCTTCCATCATGCATAAAAGGCTGAATGAAGGGACAAACAATGAGGAACTGGAGCGTGCCGAAAACCCGGCTCGCCGTCATATTTGGGGAATATTATGTTTATGCAAAGAGTGAGCCGTGATTTCCTCCTAAATAATTGATGTCTCAAGTGTTAAGACGTCAGGAGACCATCTTGGTTTATTCGGTGAATGGCCTTTGTAGCGTGCGCAGCATATTAGCCTTTTGCAAATGTCTTGTCAGATATGCCACCAGGATGTACGTATGGAGACTCTCCTCTTCATATGCCTCCATGAATAATAACCTTCAACTAACCTTTAAACCGCGCTGAATAATTCCAATCCTATTTTCATATCAATGGCTGAGTCAAGCCAGGCAATTATCTTTTATCCGTATACTTTGCAGCCAGTGGAGAGAATAATAAAGTTTTCCCCTGTGAGGAACTTGTGAGAACGAAGAAAGGAGACGGAGCCAAAAAAAAAGGGAAGCAAGATTCTGGAGATGCTATCTAAAGACATTAATGCAGCGATGAATTATTCAGTAATGACTACAAGAAGTGTCATAAAAAAAGCTCTGCTAACATCTGCACCGTGTTCTGAGGGGGCTGAGCGAAGCAGGGCATCGACGCCAGAACGCCTCCGAAGATAAACATGACAAATTGGCAGATCATCTGTTCAATTAGGATAGCGGAGCAGGTGTGCCGGTGAGGCGCCTCTGCCACGGGATGACACAGTTACCAGGCCAAACCAGAGGCATGATGGGAAATACCTTGTTTGTGTGACAGTGATTTAGAGAGATGCACCAGAAGGATACCCCCAGAAAAAAACAGGATATTCCCCTTGGTACTCATTAAAATTCGCCTGCAGACGGCACCCTGCCCCTCTCCCTCTCCGTTTCATCACTTCATCCTTCTGTTTTTGGCTCCTCAACCGGACCTTGCAGGATCATTCCTCATTAATCCATAAAACATACCGCTCCGGTGATTGGATTGAAGGGAGCACTGGAGCAGCAAAACATGAGCTGTGGAAAAATATCACACATTTGGGCAAGCAAGCCAGCAGACAGGCTGCTGGAGGGTGGGGGGTGGGTGGGGGGTGTGGAGGGGAGAATAAGTGGTGAACAGGGAATGGGGCTGTGTGTGTGAGAGATGATGTTGGGGGGAGGAGAATCATAGGGGCAAAGGAGGGAGGCACAGCGAGGGGGGGTGTGGGGGGGGTGAGGCAGAGGGTGCAGGCACGAAACATGTTTTGAAATATTAATCTGTGGTTCTGGCCGTGGGCTGGTGCACGGAGATGAAAAAACGAAAAAACGCAGCCGGGGAAACCTTTGAAGCGAGGGAATGTTCCCCGCATTCGCGAGGCGGCCATGTTGGCGGAGAGCAACTGGGGCAGGTGCGGCGCGTTTCCACCTCACATCTGAGAGCCCTCGTCTCCACTCTGCCCCGCGCTGCTTATTGGTGCAGTGTGCATTTAGAGTGTTCCCTTTTCCCAGCTCTGACACAAATGAGATGAGCGTGGTACAGTCTGCTAATCCCCGGTGCCTTGTAAAGCCTTTGAAAGGAATACTTACTCTGGCATAAACTATCGTTCAGAGTCTTAAAGCGAGCGCACGAGGCTCGGTGCCGCTTCTCAAAGGCTGCTTCCTGCACGCGGCATCCGTCGGCTGCAGCGTCATCAGATTTGGGTGCGGAGGAGACGTGTATAACAGCATCCTGTGGAGCTTTGATGACCTGCTGAACCCCGCTGAGGAGCTAATGGCTTCAGCGCCGCGTCGTGACCGTCCCGTGTGCCCGTTAGGGCCACGGCCCACTTACCCACAGCCCAGCAGCCGTCAACACGCACACATCACAACGCCGCCGTCCTCGCGACGAGCGCGGCGCACGTGAAGCCGCGTGAGGACGCCTGCAAAAAGTGACGGCTCATTAAACACAAAAGAAGAAACTAATTTAGGCGGATAACTCAATTTGCAGTCCACAAATTTACTACGGCAAACACATCCGCTATGAAGAAGACAATACATTAAAACAGTTTGAAAAATCACATTGGGAAAAGTCATCATCATTAAAGCGTACTCAGGCTAAGTATCTTAGATGAATTATGCTCCCTGCTTCAAAAGACGGCAGGAATAACATTGAGAGTGTGTCCTTTTCTCTTTTATTCTCTGGCAGCACCCTGCTGGGAAACTTGAAATTACCCTCTGTCTGGCTATTCTCCACTAATAATAATGATAAAGTTTTTTCCCCCTAATTATGCAAAGAACTCTCAATTAGCATAACTCGTCCTCTGTGTCAGTACAAACAGTAGAACACCCTGCGGGCCCATGATGGTTTCATTCTCAGCCTGTTGTTTTGTTTTTTTCTTTCTTCCTTCTTTTAATTTAATTACTTTTTTGACTTTCTCTGGTGAGTTAATGAAGATGTATGTTAATAACACATAGCTGCGCTGGTGTCGGTGCAGGTGTTAAGGCGCAGCAGACGGGAGGGGGCGCCGTGTGTGCTGTGCTGCCCCCTGCAGGCCGCCCGCCGGAACTACAGCGCCGTCAAAGTCGGGCCTGCAGTGACACACGCGGTCTCGCAGCCCGCAGCAACGATTAAAGATGTATGTTTAGGGCAGATCAAATAGAATACTGAATACACAGGCCTACCGAGAGAAAACAGCGCATTAGACAGACTTTAAATAAAACCATACATACTGTACGCTCCGGGCTTTGTCTGAGCCTGGAGTCGTGGCGGCTGATAACGTCCATCAAGCCCGCTATCATCAAAAGAAACAGGCATCACGAAAACCAAAGCGAGCGGCTGCGATTTGTGCATTTTAAGGACAATGTAGTCCCGAGGGAGCGGCATGAAAGAAGCTGCAAACAAATGACGGCTGGTGTAGGACTCTCTTCATGTAAATTGGAGTATAATGGGCTTGTGTTGCCACTAGGAGATGGCAATCAGTACCCGCACACACAGATAAGTGACGCCTGGGACTCTAAGGTATATCGCTGCTTTTTCCTTTGAAAACGCAGAGAGGAAAATAAGACATTAAAAGCTCAGGGAGCCCAGACGGGGAAATGTGCACGACGTACCACTGAGTACTGATGAAAGTGCCTGTAAGTCCTTAAGGGTTTGGCAGCAAACACAACAAACAGACAACCCCTAGAGAGCTTCGTGGCCTTCCTCCTCCTCTTCCTCTGAGGAAGAGCGGCCACGGGATGGAGTCAAACCAGCTGTCAGGCTGCTTCTAACCTACATCTCTGTCAAGTCACTCACCGCTGGAAAGAGTCGCAGCCGCAGGTGTGAAGTGGACACGTGACGGCGCGATAGCCAATCAGCAATCGGCGTTTTGACACATCAGCAGCAGTCTGGAGGTGCTGCGTTGACTCAAGCGTCCACATTCCTCCTCACACACACATACACACACACACACACACACACACGCGCGTCAAGTGACACATGTACAAAGCACAGGGTGGAGCACTTCATCCGTGAGAGGTGGAGATGAAAGGTCGCGTGCGCGCGGCTTCGAGTGCAGCCCGCTCGCAGCGCGGCTCCGACACATTAGAGGGACATGTTTTCCCATTGCCTCATTTGAGGTGCGCTCGTGAGCCTTGTGAAATCCTTTCCCCGCCTCACATCCCACTTCCACCGCCTCGGGCGCTCGCCGAGGAACGCGAGGCGAGAAAGAGAACGAGGGGAAAAGTATGTGCGTGTGAGAACGAGAGAAAGAGCGAGGGAGAGGGAGAGGATTTCACGAATGCCTTCATCATTTAAACGGCTGTGCTGTCGCTGGAGCGCAGCATGAATAATTCAGTGTGACTGCTCCTTCTTCAAACAGACAAATAGAACAGGATTACGCCTCCACAAAGCAAACAGCAAACACCACAATCAAAACAACAGAATTAATTAGGTAATTAGGGAGACAAAATAAATGTGAAATAATGATAAACTCTTCTGAGACCACAGCTGCAACTCCGTTACAGTATGCAAATATGCAGATTGGAGGGTTCAGGATACATCGCGGGCTCAGAGGATTGTTTGGATTGAAAGGCATTGGCAGCCATTTCTGAAAACGACGAGGTTCGACGCACCATCCACGTTCGAGGAGGAATTTCAAAAGTGCATTCGCGAGACAAATCTACACGGAGCCAATCAATCAGCGGTGATGAATATTCAAAGCCTTTCCTCTGGATCATCGGCGAAGAATGTGCGCTCCACTTAATGTTTAGAGAGCTGCGAGAAACGGACTCCTATTAATGCCGCGAGTTTGAAAGTTGAAAGAGATTATAAATCGTGTCGATCAAGGATCTATTTGTATATACACACTGACACCGACGAGTAGGAGAGGAAGAAAAACAGATGGGGACTTGCATAATTGAAGAATGAACAGCAATCCAGCTCAAGGATTTGTAGTTCATTTGCAGTCTAGAGTTAAGAAGGCATTTATCTCCTTCTCATTCCAGCTGGAGTATTTCACTGCTCTACAGCCGATTAAAAGGGAATCCTTCTCATCTCCGAGAAATCCAACCCCGAAGAACAAGCGACAAAAGCGCGCGAAGACGCGGGCCCGCGCGCACGCGCGCGCGGAGACGTCTGTTTGCTTTGTGATCCGCGGGGGTCAGGGCTAAACCCTCCGCGAGCCGCAATTAATGTCCTCGACCCGGATGTCTTCGGCGCTCGTCGCGTCGCGTGACGGGGCCCGGCGCGAGCGTCCCGGGGCGGGGAGGTGAACGCGAGCCATCCGATTCGAGCGACGTTTGAATCGCGTTGCTAATTTGCAGCCCTCGAACGGCGGTTCGGAGCAGGATGAGGAGGTTGAGGGATAATGGCGGCTTCTCGGGAGGGTTTTATTGAAAGTGATGAATGCTTAGAAGAGAGGGCCGCTCCGCGTGAATTCATGAATTTGAAAGAGATTATTTAATCAGAGATCAGTTTGAAAGTGCTACAGCCCAACATTGATGCAAAAAATACTGAGCACGAGCAAACAAAAAAGGAAAAAAAAGGGGAAAAAAGAAAATGACATCGCTTTAACAGCCTAAAAAGGCCTTTTTGCTGCTGGAACAAATTAGCTCTCCAAATCTGATAATGCTGCCATCCAGACCGGTTTCATCAGCATTATCGGGGCAAGGAGGACACTACATACGCAGTGGAGTGGAGACACTGTGCAGGCGCTGCGTGGCCTAATCCACCCGCTGTCTGTGCGGCGGCTGCGTGGAACCGCGGATGAGTGGGAGGATGAAAAAACAGCCCCCGATGTGGACACAAAGAACGCGGGAAAAATCTGGGACATAAAAAAAAAAAAAAAAAAAAACGGCAGGCGCGTATTTTGCGCGAGTCAAATGGAATAGCGAATGAGGAGCCGCAGCCGCCGTCCTGCAGGGGCGGGGCGCCTGTTTCTGTACGCAGCGCATCCCGCCTGTGCCAGCGCTCATTTACTGATCTCATTTATGTCCCCGCTCGGAGGAGGAGAGAGACAGCAGCCGTGAAACAGCCTCCCCCACCGCCCCCCCCCCCCCCTCCCTTCATCATCCGTGTGCCTGCTCCACTGCCCCCCCCCCCCCTCCCTCTTCTCTCATCTCCGCCTCTCTGTAGTTCAGTAATTGGGCTCAGCTCATTGTTATTCAAAACCCTGTAGAACCAATTAGCTGCAGACCTCCTGACCCTGGGTTGCTATATAATGGTGCAAGCTAAAGACTCTAAGTGAGGAAGCCAAGAGCAAAGGTTTTAAATTCCTTTAGTTCCTGATTAATAATCCTGTCAGGGCGATCAGAGACATTAAAGAGAGACTCTGGTTCGGCTCCTGCTTTTATGGCTTCTCCCTCATTTCTAGGCTGTCCATTAAAGCTTAATGATGCCGGGGGTCGCTCTCGCTCTCCTCTGTCTTGTCAGATAAATGTACAGTTAACAGGATAATGAGGAATCCTCATCCTCCAGCAATCTGGGACAAAGCAGCCCCGTGACCCCGCCGGGACGAAGCGGGCCGGCGAGGGGCCCGGGTGGACGGCGGCGGCGGGTGGACGGAGACGCCCGGCGGCCCCGGAGGACAGACATGAAAGAGGAAGGCTGCACGGAGGCAGAGATGAGAGGGATGCAGATAACTCCTCATGCAACATTGATGAGGAGGCTGAAGGTAAGAGACGAGCGGCGTTAGCGTTAGCGGCCCCGTGCTACGAGTGATTTGTTTTGCTGATACAAGGTGGAGGAGTTACAGTGCAAAATTAGATTGTCAGAAGCAATAATGGACCAAGCACCCGAGGAAGATTGTTTGTTCACACCTGTTTATGTAATCTGGCGTCATAGCAGCATATGTCCACACGCTCATTATTACCGTATAGCGCTTCATCCCCCACATGCCGAGGAAACGGGGAAGAGCTCAACAGGCCTCCAGGGCTCAGAATGGACGTTCCTCGAATTCCTCAGACAGAGTCAACATTCAAAGACCTTTATTAATCCCAGGTGGGGGATCGTTCTGCCAGGTTACAGTAGCACAAAAGAAAGAACCACGTGAAAATAAATACAATGAAAAAGACTAAAGACATTTAAACGATGAAGCGACGAGGTGAACAGAAGTGCTGCGAGCCGTGAGGACACAGGAACAGCTGAGCAGATATGCCCATATAAGGCCACCGACTTATCACCATTGCGAATCATCTCCGCAGGCAGTTACAATTTTTGAACCAAGTGCAGCTCCAGCTCACACCTGTTTTCTGGAAACCTGTTTGGAAAAGTTTGCATTCCTAGCGCTCAAGAGCTTATTTGGTGCAGTTCTCCCGGCTTGGCCCAGAGTTGTGAGAGGATTCACATGCGATAGTGTAAACACTGGATGCCTCGAGCCCTGCGGCCCTGATGCATCGCCTCCCAGGCTGCTATAAATCCTTTTACAACAAACTGTATAAAGCTCTTTGCTGCCTAAATATTTATGGTAGCCTTGAGTTTCCCTTGAGGGTTGTCAAAGTACCAGCAAGTCATGTGGAGCAACTGCAGACATCTTGTCTTGGAGGCTGAGTCTCCTCACCCGCCTCCCGTCCGTGACCTCAGCTGACCTGGTGAACAAGCACGGCGTGGCCGAACACACCCACGCGTGTCAAATGCACCAACCTCACCGGAAAAAGCGCCGGCGGCGCCCGGCGAGTCCTCAAGCGTCCTCCCGGAGCGGCGATTACCGACGTTTCCCCCTTTTAATATGTGTAATTCCCATTTTGCGTGATTGATGAGCGCGGGCCCTGCGGTGGGAGCGCGGAGCGGCAGCCTGCCAAGCTAGCGTGTAGGAGAGGCTGCCAGGCTGCTCTCCCGCAGCCGTGAGGTCAAGTCTGACAGCCACAGGTCGCCTCCTTCCTTTATTATTGTTATTTGCATCTGGAGAGCTGATGATCACCTGGTGTCACACAGATATGGGCCATGACCGCGTCCTTTCAAGGCGCAGACAGACAGTGACAGTGCTTTACAAACACCGCTAACGCGCCGCGGACCATCATCACAACACGGAGGCAGATATTTTCCGATGTCCTGAAGTCATAAACAGGCGATCCGGTAAACAGAACCAGCCCCGCACATGCAATGAGCCTTGTAGTGTAGTGTTTGTGTTACTTCTGCTGGACATGAAGTCATTGTGCGCTACTCCTGTGTTTATAGTGCGACTACTAGCTGTTTAAAGTGAATCCGGTTACAGGTTTAATCACCCAGGTGCTAAATCTGTGGCACATTCTGAGGTCTTCTGCAGCGACGGTTGAGGTTGCGTAACAAGCTGTTTGTGTTGTTTTTACCCACTCGCTGTTGACAGCGCGCCGCCATACAGCGACCCGTTCTCCAAAGGCGAGCGGCTTCGCTCGTCACGGAGGCGCTTCGAGCCTCAACGAGAGAAATCCAGAGACGAGCGGATGTGATATTGGATTTCGCCCGCAGGAGCTCCTCTTCGCGCTCGCCAGCAGCGAGGGTGTGAGGCGGCGGTTTGGCCTAATGTCTAGTTAGTGTGTGATTTTCATCTCGGCGGCTGCAGAGCGAGCGACGGGCCCAAACACACAGGACCCACTGTTACAGAACACGATGACAGAGCCACCAAGAACGCGGCCCCGACCGCCATATGCAATACAGCACCAGAGTCCCTTATTAAGCAGTGAAATAATTTCCACCAAAGCGGTCGGCGGTGCTGACAGCTCAGATTAATGCTCCCTGTAAAACAGCCAGAATAACAACTGCTCCTGCACGCATGGTGAAAACCAGTACGTTTGGCTGAGGGACGCCTGCCAGCTCGACAAATCCATGCATATTTGGGTCTGTGAACATCTGCCAGCGCAAATAATTTATGCTGTTCTCTCAGCTGAGGGGCAATAAATCCCATCTGAAAAGTTTTCTCCAACTTCTGCAGTAAGCCCCCCCCCCCACTCCTCCCACCTCCTCCCCCATCTCCCTGGTGTGAAGTGGTGCAGACACACGCTCCAACCACAGACTGGGCCGAGCGAGGAGGATCCTGAGGCGTGTGGGAAAGTCCCAGGCACCACTTCAGTCGACCGGCAGCCAACTGTTTCCCGTCCCTCCTCGGGCCTCGGGGTTGGACCGCGCTGTCAAGACCGCATCCGTGACATCCTGCATGCTGCAGTATGAATGGATCCCCGCTCCGGGTGGCGTCTCCACAGCGCTGCTGGGACCCCCCGTGGACACGCTCCTCCGCCGGAGCAGCGAACGCCTTATGAGCAGCGCGGAGGTGGATCAAAACACGCGAGCTCGCTCCGACGGCTCCGCTGTTGTGTTCCAACACAACGGTATCAGGTGATTAAACATCCGAAGGGAGTAGTATTGATATTCAAAAACGCCACCGCTAACAGATGGCGTATTAATCATTGAGCGGCGCTGCCGTTTCTGTTTGATCTGCAGCGTTCGGGGCTAATTTAGCTCCACGATATCAGGATACTCCTCGTGGGCATAGAGGGAACCTATCATTTTCCTTTAAAAGGATAATAATACGCTGCTCTCCGTGCCCTGTTTGACACGGAGCCAGCTCCTGCTGCATTATAGCAGCCTGCAAATTAAATAACAACAATCAGAGCACCTGTGTCACCATACAGCACATCCAGCGGCTAATTATAATGTATAAAAATGACCTGGGAAAGTGAAGTAGCAATTGACTCACACAGTGAAAGCGCGTGGGAGGAAACCTTAGAGAAACCTCAGAATAACTGTGCCAAGTGTGTGTGTGTGTGTGTGTGTGTGTGTGTGTGTGAGAGTCAGGAGGGGCAAAATGCTGTCAAGAGTCTCCCCTCCCCTCCTCATTACTCCCCCCGTCTCCCCCTCTCCTCCCAGTGCAACCCGCTCTCCTCCTCTCCTCCTGCAGACTGGCAGGAGGTCAGCGTCAGGCCGATCCCCGGCCGCCCCACAAGGAGCTGCTGTCAACAAGCAACGCGCATAGTCGCAACACCGGGGGCAACACAGTGGCACGCTGAGGTCGGGGGAAATCACTCAAGCCAGCGCTGACCCCGCAGCCCGGCTGGAGGAGACGGGGGCGTCACGGTTGGGGCCTCCTAACGAGATGCTGCGGCTCCTGGTCCGTTGTCACGCGTGGAGCTTCCTCTGTTCATTAACACCAACTGGTCTGAATGAATTCACAGGGAGCTAAAAAATAAAGCTTTCGCTCGAAAGTCACCATTTTCAGTTTTGTTGAACATCAGTTTCACCTCCACTTTAAGGACATTTACACATTGTAGTAGGTGGTGTTAACATAAAAAGCATTAAAATGAACAACTTTATCGCAATCAATTTAATCCTGGCGGCTTTTGCGTTGGACTCATTTAGTAATAAACCAGTGGTGTCGACTGCTGTCTGCTCTCAGGCCAAGTTTATTTCTCAGCTAAGTCTGCCCTCTGCAGGCAAGACATCATAATTCTGTACTTTATTTCAACCATCAATAAGGACATCATGCTCAAAATAACCGAGCTTTGAGCTGGGGAGACTAATAAGTACCTGTTATTCCACTGTTTTTAACCTTACTTAGCTCTACGTTGTCCCATCTCTGTAGCCCAGATGTCCAGAACATCTGGCTGCAGTATTCAAACTATGTATAATTCTATTTTTTTAAATAATTAAACCAAACATTGACATAAACAAAGGCCTGGGAGATTTCAAAATGCAAAGGATGCAACTTTGCAGCTTTATCTTTAGAGAGGTGTCGAAGGTTAAACAGCGTCGCCGCCCTGAATGTATTCCTTCTAGAGGGGGATCCAGAAAAAGCTTATCAGAAAATCTAGATTAACACGCGAACCGATCTGCAGCACAGAGGTGCAATCATACCCAGACACTCCGGCGTGGATCAAAGCTGCGGGAGACGCGAGGGAGCAGCAGATGAAAGAGCTACACATTAAGCTGTTTACTAAGGTGACATGAAAAGGTGTTTTAGCTCCGCATTCAGCCTAATGAGGGAGAGACGCAGGGTTATCTCATTAAATATTCAAAGCTGCCAGTTCGCAGCCTTTTACAGCCGCACTCAACATCAAAAGAAAACTCGTGTTTTCTGCCAATGTGATGTCTAATAATAGTGAGGTCCCCCGATATTAAATTAACATTTAACTAGTTCACTGATTGCTTCGCTTGCTCCTGGGCACGTCAACTGAGGTGATGCTCAATGGAGCGGATTGGGAAAAAAGTTCCCAGAACTCACAATCGCCACAAGACACACATACACATTAATATATTAATTTGTAAAAAAAAAAAAAAGGATCCACTCTGACATGACTTCCTTTTCTCCTACGAGTCACTGATTAAAAGTATAAACGCAAATAAGCTAAAAAAGGAAAAAACCTCATTAGATGTGCAAAATGTAAAAACAACACAGTGCAACTCAGTGTGAACACAAAGGATCACAGCAGTTGCATGAATGTAGTCAGTTACTGTTCACCACTACTGTGGGATGGGTCCTGTTACAGCTGCTAGAACAGCTCATCGCACTCGTGATAAACCCCAAGTGTAAATTAAATAAAGGCCTCAACATGCTCTGAAGCCTCCACGGCTCCGCTGCTGAATCGAGATCCTGTTCTCAACACCACTCTGCCACATTGAAAACAGATGGCCCCAAAAGTCCTTCCCCTTTATTTGGACTGCTCTCTGTTATTGGAAAGAATTTCAGTAAGAATTACCAAATCTGGCCGTCTTTCAGGAAAACAAATGGACACAGATGTAGTTTTCCATTTTACAGGCTGTTTATGTCTTGCAAATTCCTTCTCCAGAAGACTGGGCTATGTTCTTTCATGTTTTAATGTCTCAGTGCGACCACAGGCCTTTGTGGCGAATGCACTTTTCCAATACTAATGACATACAGTCACACAAGTCTCTGGCAGCAGTGTCCACTGTGTAATTAGTCCACCACTAACTCCTAGTCTGGGGAAACATTCACAACCACATTAAACACTGACGGCTTTTCACCTCAGAGAGCCCAGGGCTGAAGGATGTGCTGCAAAGGGGGGCATGGGGCACAAACAGCCTTCAGCAGTCAGCTCAAATGATAACATTTGTTGTCTAATAGGAGGAGGTTAGTTAGTCTACAGTTAATGGTGTAATAGATGCTGCTGGGCAGAGACGGAACCAAGGAATCTCCTTGTTGACATTACATCCCCACAGTAACTTCATCTCCCTCCAGAGTCACTGTCTCGTTTGTTCTCCCCGTTAGATGAAAAAAGGAGCCTGATTAACTTTATTAATTAAAAAAGCAGAGGTCAACAGAGTCAGTGAGTCTGTAAATGTATGAGCACGTCACAGAACCAACACCGCTACACACACACACTACTGGTCTGCTGAGCACAATCCTGCCTTCTAGTGGCTCTGGCTCTGCATTACAGCAAACCTAACGAGAAATATTAACATCTTTCATTCATCTCGAACAACAGGCAGACAATCAGTCATTTTCAGTTCGCACTCACTTCTATCATATTTTTAGCTGCTAATAAACAAACTGAAACAACGCCTGGAAATGTGACCACACATAGATGCCGAGTCTTTCTACAGTCTCTAGAAGCTGACAGACGATCCAGTCATTTTCCAGTAAACATAAGTGAGACATCATTAAAACGGAAGCAGCCTGGTCAGGCCAGGCTGTGTCGTGCATGTGTCTCTCATCTGTGGGCTAACGACAGCACTAAGGCTGCACGTCACCAGCCTCACATTAAAGGCCCCTGGGTGACCCTGCCTGGAAGGTACATTCTAAAGTATTAATCGCAGTAAATGCAGCCAAGAAAGGAGCAGGCAGTGAGGTGTCCCCTTGAATGGTTCTGCAGAGAAGTCCTATGGGCTGTTAAAAGCCATCAGGGTCCTGCAGTGTGGAGAGCTCACTCCAGAAAAAGCAAAACAAAGCATATGGTCCTGGTTATAGCTGTCGGAAATTGGATTAAAGAAAATTCTTCTTGAAACACCCTGGATTGTTCTTGCCATAACAACTGCGAGCAGCTGACATAGACGAAACCACAAATCAGTCTGAAGCTAATATTTAGTTCCTCTTTTTTATGTGAAGTAAGACGCAATAGTGGGAGAGAAGCCGGCTGGAGGGGATTCTGCCCTACACATTTCAGCGCAGGGCGATGAGAGGAGCAAGGCTCTCTGGCCTGGTTTCAAGAGCTTATTATATTTCTTTTCTTAACAAAACACCCTGTCTGCACCACATGCTTTCCATCAGCGGGATGTTATTCCACCACTGGCACCGAGTCCACTTTTTCAAACAGTCAGAGCAGGGAAGTAATATCAACAAGCCAATAGAAGAGGAAAAGGCTCACAGGTGTCAACCTAACCCCACAGCCGGATCACATTCACCAATTTGCTTGAAATTTTTAAGGAGTGGAGTAATAAACGCTTGTAGCCAGAACTACAGCACAAGGCCCAAGTGTTTAAATCAACCCCATATGTCCAATTCATCCCAAGTAAGTCAGATGTTACCTTTAATATTTTTAAAAGATGGAATCCTGGCTGCAGGCACTAGGCCACAATTCTGTGAAATAAAACAGGCTTTACACTACGTGGATGCTTACTAACATCCTCGGTTAACTAAACAGAGCAGATTATGTGGAAGGTTAATCAAACGCGTGTGAATCCCAGCAGAGGGATGATGGAGTGCATGAACACACTGAGAACAGGATAATGAGAAGAACAACAATTAATGCAGAGGTTATAATATGCTAATGCTTAAAGCTTTAATCCACAGGCATTTTGATTCTGCTGTGTTCTCAAGACAGTGGAGTGGACGTCTGAAATGCAGAGCAGCTCCACTGTCCGAAGAAACCAGAACATGTTCATATATTAGGCTCAGACTTAAAAGAGAGCAAACACACAAATGTCTCCTACAGTATAATTACATTAATTGGAAGATAAGCAGACACATTATATTTTTAAAGAGTTACCGTGGGCAAAGAATTGAGCAAAATTATTATTAATATTAATTATACATAAAACAATATACCACAAATGGAGAATGAAACACTTTTATTAGAAAATGATGACAGCCTACAAGACAAATTTAGCCAGCATCTGAACAGGAAACAAAAAATACATGAGCTCTGTTTAGGATTTAAAAAAAAAAAAAAAAGGGAAAAAAAAACAACAACTAAAAAGTGGTACTCAGAGATACCCATACAGAAAGAGTGTATTCAGCAGCTTTCCGCATGAAAGAAAGTCAAACTTTAAACGGGGATTAGTGTGACATCTTGCGCCTATTTTTCCTTTATAAAAATCGATCTCGCACAATCCACTCTCCAAAGGCTTCTTTACCTAACGGATTCTAAAAAAAAAACAAAAAAAACCCCCAAAACAAAACAAACACAAAAACCCCTTAAACTGCCTTGCGGTGGTACTCTGGAGGGGCCACTTCATAGTCACTTGCATTGAAGAGCGATGCAGAGTTCTTTACTAGATACCTGAAACAGATCACAGTTAGCTACATTTCTGCTATTGATGAATCAAGGCAAGCTGCATAAATAGCTTTATGTCTTGAATACTCACTTGAGAAAATCTTGTAGATAACTGAGCAGCAGTGCAAGGCTCTTCTCATCCAGCGGAGTGTACGCCAGCATGGCTCCGATTCTCACTTTACAACCAAAGAAAGAATGTGCTCATAATCACGGTCGTTGTTTTTTATCTACAAGTACTTATTGAAGACAATTTGAGTGTACAAAGCAGCACAGAGCACAGGCCATTATAAAAGATGAAGAAGATGAAAAGGTAGTAAAAAGCTACAGCCCCCCCCATTCTTAATGTCTGTATGCAGTTCCTGTTATTGTTAATAGTACCAGCTTAAAGACTGAATTGTACTACAGTGCAGCAACACTAAATCAAAGTATTCTGATAATTGTTACCGTAATCCAGACTATAAGCCACTTTGAACCCTGCTGCTTTAACAACAGTGTGGCTAAGGATTTTTATGGGCTAAGGAGCTTCATGGCGCCAATACATTTAGTCTCATCACGTCAGACCAATTAAATTACCAAACATGGTCGAGATGTTTACGCTGTGCAGATCCGACTGAAAGCTGTTGAGACTTACGTGCTGCATGTGCCTTACTCATTGCTACGCGGTAGTGCTGAGAATGCTCAGTTGGCGCTTGCTACCGGTGTTACGGTACAGCTCTTTTCTTCTTGAGAGATGCACCTGTATATGATTAACTTGCTGACCGCGTCAGATGGACAGAGCCGACGGAGCAGTTGGCTGGTTGTGTAGACGAAAGAGAATGTGAGGACGTATCACAGAAGTTGCTGAGCTCAACAAAAGCCAAAACAATCGCCATTGAAAAAGAAGTTTAGACGAAAAGGCCGGTCAATTAGGGCACAGGCGACTGTGGCAGCAGCTCCCTCCGCTATAAGGAAAAAGTAAACGAAACAGCGAAAGGGAGACCGAGAAAGTGTGTGATGAAGGCTTTTGTGAGGCCGTTTAATTCTGACACTGAGGATGACGGCTTAAGTAGTTTTAATGCGCAGGAGGCAGTGGTGGATAGCAAACAATGACTTTTGTGATACGTTGCTATACTATTGTTTCTTTTAAACCAGCCATGGACACCTGAGGCGTATAGACAGGTGCAGTCTATACAAGTTAAAACAAATTATTCAAATCTGATGAGTGTGGCCTATATTCAGGTACGCTCAATAGGCTGGAATTTACGGTATATGTACGAAGTTCAAAGTCAGACTGTATGTAAAGTAAAACTGTATAGTCTAAGTACACAGGTTGTGCAGGTGTTCCTACCAAAGAGTCTGAGTAGATGCGGAGCGCCGTAGATCTGAGACATGGAAGTATCTGGGTGGTTGGCCAGGATGTCTGCGTACTGAGGACGCTCAAATTTGTAGAGAAGCTGTGTCCCCAGCATGACGTTGAAATATTCACGAATACCAGCAACCACCTCATTCACCGCAAACTCCCTAAGAAGAAAGAAAACAGGTTACATCTATAATGACACACAAGCAACAGACCTGTTTTAGACTGCACACGTGGTAAGTAGCAGATTTTGTTTTTACTTGCTATCAGAGTTTCCTCTTGATTTTTTATAATTTGCATAATCTTCAAGGACTGCATCAACATTCTTTTTGGCAGGTAGGTGGAAAAGCTGAAAGCAAAAAAGAAAGGTTTAATTCATTAAATGGGAAAAAAACAAAAACAACAAAAACACTAAACAATTTTTGAAGCCACTGGTTAAGGACCTGTTTTTGCCGTGTGATAAGGTCCCAGTCGTCCACAAGCCAGGGTTTCAGCTCCTCTGGGATTTTGACTTTAACTTCAACTCTGTTTATGAAGGTCTCCTCCTAAAAAGGACAAGAAGCTATGAGAGGAAGCTTCTATATATCTGCTATAATATCAGCTGAGTTTTTGAATAATTCAACATACCAAGAACCACAACACATCAGTATTAACTTACACTTTCAACAGTGGGGTCAACACGTGCCCTCTTCTTTCGTGGAGGGTGGGTTGGATCTCCTCCTGAACTTGTGCCTTCTCCTGCTCCAGGAGCTGCTCAAACAAGCGACAATCTTACACTTGCTGAATGGTACAAGAGAGGTTCTGGGATTTATACAGTGTCAATGTATGCACCAATATACTTACTCTTCTGTTTGCTCTTTTTGGTTTTTCTACAAGAGAAAAACAATTTAATAGTGAAAAGTGCCTTTTTAATCAAAATATTTTAAATCTGTTGTTAGGCGACATCAGATTTCGACAAAAGAACTTAGAACTTACACTTCATTTTTCTGCGATGCAGCAGGTATCTTCTTATTTGGTGCAGCACCCCTCATTCTTCCTTCTACATAATGGTCTCTTGATTAATAAGAAAATTGCAGTTATTTAAGAATGTCTACATTATGTGGTATGCAAGTCAAACTTTAAACAGGTTTGTTTCAAATCCCTTGTTTATTTTTGCACTGCTGTAAACACATTTAAACATTATACATTTATGTTGCTCAGACTTACTGATTGGCCCTTTGAAGCTCTTTCTGTTTCTGCAGATTACTGTCCACATACTTAAGTACTCTGCTTTCAGGAACCCATTCGTCCCAGCTGCAAAACAAAATACCAATAAGAAGACAAAGACTTTTTAAAGTTTTGCTATAGAAAACTTAGAGGCTTCATTTGTTTAATGAAGAAACTTACTTCTTATTCCACCCACTGTAATGAATAAAGTATTTGATTTGTTTGTCCTTGATGTTTATCTTAACACACTGCATGGAGAGACATGGTTTATAATTAATATAAACAGACAGTAAAGGACGACACAGCTAGAAACACAGGCTAGTAAGCACAGCCTACCTTAGCTTCGTAGAGTAATGGCCCATGAAAACACAGCACTCTTTCACCTGAAAATAAAAAAAACATCAGCGTTTGAGTAACCAACATACAACACAAAAATTAAAAACAACCTAACTTTAAAAGTAAATGATTATATTTCCTTGAAAGCAAATAAGACTTTACACTATTGACCAAGCAGGTAAATGATTAACTACCACACATTTTGAATATGCTAAAATTCATTACTAAAACAATAAAAAAAGATATCTGCGTGTTGTTGTTCATAAATTAGTAAAGTGCAAACACTACAAAACACACAACACAGTAAAAAACAACAGGAGAAAAACGTTCCACGGGCTCAGCTAACAGTTAGCTCAGAACAGAGGTGGGCGGTGAGATCAACACAAAGCTAACGTCTCATGAATGAAACGCTAGCTGGCTGGTAAAAACATCGACAACAGTCACATCGCACCTACTGCTATTATTAGAGTGGGTTAGGCTACAAATGAATTTTTTTATAAGAGAAAAGTTTGGCAAATTACACTATTATGACCTCTTAGGTGAACATAGCAACGAGAATGAAGGCTAATGACGCTAACTAGCTGCTGGGTGGCGGCGGCGCCCGCTGCGCTCACTAGCTAGCTAACACTGGACCCGTACAGCGGCTACGGCAGCAACCGATGCCGCAAACCCAGCAAATGAGGAACGGGCGGCACGGTACCTTCTTGAAATTTAGGCTTCGGGTCCTGTTTCGGCGCCATTCAAGGATTAAACTATCAAAATATGGGCAAAATCGCTAGCTCCCATTCCAGTCTGAAACGGCGCCGCTTTCTAAAAACGTCATGACAAACGCGCTGACGCATTAACGCTGCGACTCATGTTTCCGTTATGGACGAAGTGACGTTTATTTTAAGAAGCGTTGCATTTCCTCATGTTTCATACCGCTGTGTCGTCGGGAAACTGCAAAATTACTTCACGGAGAAGGGGAGGAGAGTCCAGGCCTTGGAGGAGGTGCAGTTGTCACATGGCCCTCGGTTGGTTCAACAACAAGGACAGCGGGCTGGACGTCCCATCACCTGAAGAACTCACGCGTTCAAAGCAGAGAACAACTCCTGGGACTACAGCTGATTTAATGTATAGAAAGCCTTTCTGACTAATCACAACTGTAGTTAAATATATCTGTAATTTCATTTTGACTAGTCAAATTCGAATTGAAGATATGTATAATTTCATTTTGCCTAGCCAAAATGTCTCATTGACTTGAATGGGAAACTATTTTTGCCTATCTTTAATGACTGCCAGATATTTTATTACCATTTGACTAGTCCTTGAGTCTGTATGTTAAGCACAATCTGCAAAGAGCAATGAAAAACGAACATAAACCACTGGCCAAGAGCGAGTGAAGGAGAATGACACTTCATACTTACTCTGTCAGAGGTAGTGCACGTGCTTTTTAAAATTTAATAAAAACAAAAATTATTTTACATCCATATAATATTGCAATCATTTGGTTTAAAAAGAACGCTGTATACTCATTATTTATATTCTAATAACTTTCTTATTAGTAGTTTTAATAAGTTTTATTTAGAGATGAACTGTCAGGAAAGTGAAAAAGTCCTCTGCATTTAACAATCAAAGGGCCCTTTTATTTTGTATTTTCCCTCGAAAGACCACAATACTTTTTATTGAGTTCACTTACAACATCACTTTTATGAAACACTGACTCAAAGGAAAAAGCAATGAGAGAAAAACACAAGTGTGAATATTGAGATTTAAAGTTTCTACTTTGAATGGCCTTGAGTGCAGAGTTAAGCTGAAATGTAATGAGCATTTTCTTATGTCACTTAAACATATCCATCATCCCATATCTATTCTCAATGCATGCTCCACGTCCTAATGAAGGTAGAACAGTCTGAAATCATCATGGCACTAGTGACATATTTGATTTACAATAATGCACAAACGTAACCTGATTGTGTGGACATTGGTGAGATACTCATACTTCTGTTGAATTGATGCTAATAATGAAGTCAAATATTTCTTTTCCATGAAAAATGCACATGCAGCTGAATCAGGATGGCCCTCACACTCACTGCAATGATGAATTCTCATATCTGTTTAATTTTACAAATATCAAACAGCACAGTGGACCTTGTAGCATTTCAAAATGATCAAAGCCTCTATTGACATCATCTGACAGAGAAAAGGAAAATGTTACAATGCATGTCAAGCAACAATGACATCTTTAAATAGCATTAATTATATAATTACAAAAGAATATCACATACAGTGACCGCAATGCATATCCACGAATCGAACAAATGCTGAAAATATATAAGATAATAAATAAGCCTAACTGTAAGCACAAGAAAAGGGAGGAGAGGCGTTCATAATAACTTTGATGGTTTTAACTTCTGGGCCAAAATGCATGATGTGATACACTGTAAGACTATCACAGTTAAGGGCGGCTGCAAACACACCAAACAGCAAAGTGCTATGCATCCTGTGGCTTCACTGAGGAGCAGCACAGCATCCAAAACAGGTGAACAGGTAGTTTGCAGACATGCAAAGGTAAAAACTACTCTTTAAGTGTTTAATGCAACTGTGAACACGTTACTGCTCCAGACAGCTGTTATGCAAAAAAGCAAGTACTAATTTGCTCATAAATCATAAAGACATGAAATGTCATTAACTTCTTTAAACACAAACACTTCCTACCAACCAAGGAATTACCAGTGGATCAGAAATGAACCTTAGTGGTGGTGTGTTGACACTTCACCATAATTTCTGTGTATTTTAAAAGTAATATACAAACAAACTGCTGTAATTGAAACACGTGATAATTTAACTCCTAAATGTTTAGAACAGAAGGCTGTTTGATGGACCAGAGCCATTATTACATTAAAAAAGCCTTGTGTTACAACATTGATTTGCTCACAATTTATATGTATTCAAATACACTCTAAACTATAAATATGACTTAAGTCTACTGGCAAAAATTAGGAGTAGGGTGCAGTTATGACAACAGAAGGATCTAGCATTCACTTTTGCAATTCTAGTGGCAACAGGTCCTAGAGGCATAGGGAATGCTTCTTTAAAAAGGCATACATCCAACATAATTTACATCATAAATAATTCCTTAAAATATGACCACAGCATGGATATATTGCGTAAAAACCTAGTGATGGCAAAAATGGCCAGATCTTTCTGCTGCCAAAACATTAGTGAGTTAGAAAATAATGAAAGTGTTATACATTTTCCTGTTTTGCTGTGACTCGCCTTTTGTACATCTACCACAATGCCCATTTTCTTTACTATCTAACGATCATGTTTAGATATCACTTCATTAGATTCTGTGCACATTATACTGAAATAATGCCATTGACATGGTGTATTGAAACAAAACTGTAAAAACCAGGTACAAAAGGTACAATATAATCAAAAGGACCACATGAAGAGGTGTGAAAAAGTCTTCAGTATTCACAGAAAAATATCAACTGAAGTAACTCACTGGACAAGAAGCGTCCTAAGTTTATATACATATGATAAGTAAAATTGAAAATAGATTTTCCTCTCTGTACATAGCACTGTATTCTTTCATCTTCCTCTTTCTTATTTACAAAGAACTTCTGTTCTTGAGGTCTCCCTTGTCTTTCAGTTTCTGTGTGGATTTAGTCAAGAGAAATAACGTCAGATATGGAGCCATAAATGGCTGCCGCTGCCGCAGCTTCCACCGAGGACCTTGACAATCCTGAGAGGCTATGGCTGTCCCTGTCTTTGTCACGGTCCCGCAAACTGCTTGACGACACCAAACTACTGGTGCTGCCACTGTTGCTACCTCCATTGGCGACCAGTGCACTGCTCCCTGGAGTGCCTGGCTGCTCCCGCAACATCTGAGAGGAACCATAGGGCAAGAAACGGTTGAGCAGCAGGTCATGCTCATCTGTTGCTGAAGCTGAAGCAGCTGCTGCTGCAGCCATCACCATGTTGTAATGCTATTAGGAAAGAGATAAAATCCCATCAATAAACAATCAGATGTATATCATAGTAAAGTGCTGCCACATGAAACCTTCAACAGGTTTACGAGATGTATTCACAACTTAGAATAGGTGTCTGAGGAAACTCACCTGATTGTCACCTTGGAGGAAAGAGAAGAAATTTAAATCTGCAAAACAAGGAATCCAAATTAGCGCATTTACATCATCATCATGTATCAAACATCAGTGTTTGACACTTCCTTAACTGTAAATGGTGAGAAAGGAGTTAGCGGCAGTCGTAACTACACATAGTCCTTTATTATGTGTGATGATTATATGGTTATTATAATAAGAGGGCCTTCATGGTAGGTTTACCTGGCAGGTCACTAGTTGTGTGGTAGTAGTGGCGATAGTCTTGGATAAGAGGTGGAGGAGGAGGAATGTAGCTGGTCTCCAGAGGGGGCATACTGGGAGCTCTGGCCACAGGTGAAGCCTGGCCAGGTAGGTTCAGGACTCTGAGAGGAAATCCAGAGTGAGTAAGAAGCAAAATAATGAACATGGCAGAAACAAGTACAAAATTAATCTTTTATGGTGCCACTTTCTGGTTGTTGCTCAGACACTAACCCCTTGCTTGAAGGTGGGGAAACAGGTGACAATGAGGGACAGACCCTTTTAGGAGGGGGCTCATCCTCTAGCTCATCCTCTGAGGAGCTATCCAGCGTCAGGTCAATCACATCTACTTTCTTACTGTTGTCATTAGATGTGCCCCGTTTGTGCTCATGTGCTTCTGTTCGAGACAAATCTAGAATAACACAACTAAGTTACACAATATTCACAATTCCCAGTGAAAATTACAATTAAGGAATCAGAAATACATGTTACATACCGCTGTCCACACCATTGTATGAAGCTGACACCTCCTGCACTTCTTTCTTGGACCTCATTGGGGCCCAGCTTCCATCCTCTTTGAATTGGATTTCATCACAGTCAGAGCAGCTATTGAGAATTTCCATGAACAGTCTGTGAAAACATCAATTATAATCATCAATATAAAATGCCTTTAAAAGGAGGTACAGAAATAACTATTATTTTAAATTTATTACATTATAAAATCAACTTGTTTTTTTATTTTATAAAAATCAATACATAATAAAAGGGATGTATTATTGTAAATTCTGACAGGCTGTCAGACCAAAAACACATCAAAATGTATTAAAGTCACAGAATAATGAAACTTGGGGGGCTATGAGATAACCCCCCCCCCCCTTTCCCAAAACAAACATGCTGGAGTTATGAAGTAGTGTCTTGCTTACCCGTCTATAATGAGATGTTCATATGGGGCTTTCTTGTCACAGACTGGACATACCCAGGTTGGTTTCTTCTCATTCATTTGGATATAAAGTGTAGCATCAAAGCACTGAAGGTGCGAGCATGTCATCGATCTGCATGGAATTGTGAGCCTCATCTTCCCCAGCTTTAAAATGATTCAAAAAGTATGTTAAAAATAAAGGTTTCTTCTCGGTATGGCAGAAATTATGGAGATCATTAAATCTTCATAGTTTACACCATTAACTACAAAATCTTCAAATTTCTTAAATAATCATAATGGTATGTTACTGATCGATCTACTAGAATAACTAATGTATTGGTTCCATGTAGTCTGCAGGTTTACTACTATGAGATTAAAAAGATGAGTAGAGTGTTTATTTACAGGACATAGGAGAGAGACTCGTAGACTTGTGGTGGCGATCTCACTCTCTGGATCAGCCGTCAGTTTTTCTTTGACTGTGATTAAGGACAACCAAAAAACAAGATTTAAAAAAAATCCCAAATAGACTAATTAATATATTATATATGAATATATTTACTATTATTTAAGTATCATTAAACTTACTCAGAGCTCTTGAGTGGTCCGGGTTTCTAATTCCTTTGGCCCGTAGTCTTTGTAATAAAACTGCAGATGACTGCTGTCTTACCAAATAAACAGCCATAGAAAAACTCTAACAAATGAAGATAAAAAATAATGTGTAAAAGGAATTTTGGAGGCGTTAAATATTCTCATCAAGAGTGAGCAAAAAAAGTTCAAACTTGTTATGATTCTTGATTCATAAAACTGTATTAATATGCCTATGTTAACAGACAATCTTACCCTCCCAATTTCTGAAGTCCACGACACCACAATTGTATTCGGAATTGTGGTAGAAAGTCGGACAAGAGAGGTTATATTAATGGGGCGACTGGGCCGCTTTGGCTCAACTCCATTTTTGGTGGGAGGCAGATATCCCTGCAGACAAACATCAGATCTCAGTCACATTGAATCTCAGAACTGGAAATACTCACATGATAGAATAGCAATAAACTATCTGACTCACCGGGAGATTACAGGGTTTTCCATTCACCTTCACACACAGATTAGGAGGGAAATGATCCTCCTGAGGACAACTTGTCTCTGATAAACAAAATCTAAAGAAAATATGAAAACAATTGAAGATAAGTGCTGAACTTAAATGTTGTGATACCTAATTTCAAAAGCAATTTGTTTCTGTTAGGTTTTCTTAACAAAGAAGTAAATATTCTTCCTCAAGCAATGATGCCAACAAAAGGCGTCTTGTGTTACATGAGGTTTTATGTGTGAAAAAGGATGCACTTAATAATACTAAAAATTGAAACCCACAGTGGGAAAATGTAACTCTGGCAGCCTACTGCTCCCCCATAGAGGATGGGTTGGATGCATAGTGCGATGCGGGCAGGACCCCGTGTACACATGTATATAGTATTTTAGTCGTCTCACCAGCGATTAGGTCATGGTTTTTACAGAAAGTTTTTTTTTATTCTATAGAAACCAAAACTAAACCACGAGAAATGTTGTAGAATGTTAGGATATGTTTTAGTGATGAATAAATTGTGAAATGAAAGTGAAATGAATAGAACTACAGATGGCAAGAATGACTCATCAAGACAGGCTAAACACAGAAACTACAGCTGGCATGACATAAAGTGTTCACAATAAAAAAACTTTCAATCTTCATAACAAAATAAACATACCTTAATTGGACTTGAACAGCAAAGTCACATTTGGTCCCAGATATGTCCCTGAAGAATTAAAAGCAATGTTAGGTATGCTTAATTAGGGATAGATTAACATTGTAGTTGTTTACCTCTGGCGGTAGAGAATATGTTGTCTAAATCACACAGCTTTCAGTGCTTTCATGGCATTATGTCTTGCTCATTCTATTAGATTTAATAGCTGAATAGAGAGCACATGCCAAAGAGCTTTTCACTTACATGGAACTGCTTATCTGTTGAACTTGCTGTGGTGTTAAAGCAAAGGCATAACATGCTTCCTGGAACCGTTGACTGTTGTCTGAGGCTTCAAAACATTAAACACATAACAGTTAGTCAGTGTTGAAATAATAGAAATTATGTGGTTACAGTTATGTGGTCGTAATTTTGTTGTTTTGCTGAGCATGATAAACTCACCTAGGCTAGTTGGCTTAATGAGCTCATCCAGCACATCATAGAATGGCAATCTCTGCAGCTTGACATCAGGGTGTACAGGATGGAGGGCAGTAGGAAGGTGGGGCAGACTCAATTCATGTTTAGGCCCAAGTAAGGACACAGGCAGCAGAGGTGATGGAGAACTGTGGCTGTCAAATCCCAGCTGGGCGAGGCCAGCGGGCAGGCTGGAGGCTGAATGAACACCGGGCAGAGCTAGGTCTACTGGTGAAACCATTTTGGTTGGAAAGCGACGTCTGTAGAGTTCTTTGATCTTCATCTGCACTGCAGGACTGCAACCAGCCTTGAGTAGGTGGAGAGCTTTGGTCAAAAGTTCGTGTTTGCGACCATGCTTATTCCGCCCTGCATACCCCAACAACACCTGGAGCTCCGAAACTCGAAGGCTCATTACCATTTGCTGGTGAAAAACGAAGGAAAATGGGCTATTATAACTCTAGAAAACATATAGATTATTTATCCTAACCTTCTTCTCGTTCAGATTTCAGAAGTTGCCAGCTGCATTAGTAATAAGGTCTGTCTGGTTCCTCCCTAGTCCTGTGAAAGCCTGGCAATCTGTCTAGGATGTATCCTGCCTCTTGCCCAGTGATGAATAGAATAGGTTCTGACAACCTAACGAGCACAAGCAGCTTGAACAATAGCTGGTTACTTCTTAAAATCAGCAGAGAACGCATATTTGTTAGATCTTCAATCAATTTCTTCTGAAGGGAAAATACGGAGAATTTGGTCAATAATGTGGTGATTTTATGGTAAGAATATCAGGGACAGATTCATTCAGATCAGTACTTTTAACCATCGTTTCTAGTGACGTATGAGCTAGTAGGAAACTGCAGAAGCATCTTGCAACATAACGGTCCCAGTTGTTCTCAGACGCCAGAACCGTTATATAAACATAACCTGTTGATTAAAACAGGGTTGGGCATACCATCACGTTAGCCGAAAATTTGCACACAATTAACACATAAAGGGTAAAACGTAAGATAAAAGCAGTTTACAGTATGAATCAAGTGTTTACTACAACGTAATAGTACAGCTCATGTATTTGCGAGTAGCATAGGAGATTGAGCTATGTAGACATCCATTTAGAAATGGTACAGATGAAAGGTTCATCATTATTAGTGTGGATGTTTCCTGCTACATAAATTCTTTGTACTAAACATTCTAGGTAAATAAGACAGGGCGAGACGAAAAGAATTTGCGACCTAGCATAAATAGCTAAAACGAGCTAAGTGACGTTCGCTTTATCTGATTTAAAACATTGCCGTTTACTTGTTTTAAATTGTTTAAGCAATAACCTCCGGCCTAGGTCACATTCTAGCTAACCATACAGAGAATGTCCACCATATTGCCATGACAAGCATCCCATCCTATAGGAAATGATGCTAACGTCAATGAAGGCTAAACTGCGCTTGTCTTCCAGGTAATAGACAGAGCCCGTTTTTTAACAGACATTGCTGTCCGCCCGGCAAAATACTAATGATGTCAAGCTGTTAACGCCACAGTATTGTTGTGTTCACAATGCTTACAGAGCTACGAATTTCAATTTTTATTTAGGGTTTGAAATCTTGTCTTTTACGCGGATGAACCGTACTGGAGACAGCCAAACGAAGCGTCGGCAACAATAACAAAGCTAATGCTAGCAAGCTAGCAAGCCTGCTATGACTTAGTCTGGCATCCTCTGCTTTCATGTTTTTTTATTATATACGTTGATAACAATATTATTTGGGTCTCTGTACTTAAGTAAATGCGGTGCCACACTTTGGAAATCAACATTCACAATGTGATAGGGCTATTTGAGAAACTAATTTAGGGGCTCACTTTACCTTGAGTTCCGCACTCTCCGCCATCTTGTTACATTGTGTGCGCATGCGTATCCGCCATCCTCCAGGGAGTCAATTCAAAAGTGTGTGTCGCTTCTTGAAAACAGACGACAGAGGGCGATGTAGCAACACGCAACACACGAAGAGAGAAACGCAGTCCACGTGTAAAACGGGTTTAATTTGAAATATATATATTTATATAAAAATCACACTTGTAAAATGGTAATATGTAATATATGACCTGGACAATTTGAACAGAAAGTCGCCAACTAATATAGATTGTAAGTAAAGGACTGTAAGACACTAGTCTTAACTAGTTGTAATTCTTATTTTACATATGATAATGATAAGGTGTTAATAATAAATGTATTGCTGAACTAGTGGTGGCTAACATTTGTAGTTTTTGTGAAACCAGCAATATCAAATAAATTAAATAAAATTATACAAAATTATAAATTAATTATAGCCAAACTCACTGAAAAAGAAAAACGAATAGATACACGTTTATAGATACACGATCGTGTAGATGTCACGAATGATCTCGTCTTAATTAGTTTGACGACCCCTCTTAACACCCCTTTGACTTATAGGTTGGCAGCCACTAGACTACTGAATAATTTAGAACAAGCGTCACCTTGCCTATAGGTAGAACATTGACACATTGGTAGTGACATTCTATATATTTATTGGACTTCTGCACAACAAGCTACTTTCCGTTAAATGTGTTGCTGAATGTAGGTTTCATTTTGTAATTGACGTATTCTATCATTTGGTATAAGTAAATAATCTAAATGAACTGTTAATCGGTCAGTGGACAGAAAATATTGGCATACAGTATATGAATGACAAAGGTTTACTAGTTTTACAGCAGTAAGTTGAATTTTATTTTTTTTATTACTCTATGGATGAGACTTCTTTTTCTTTGTGGTAACCAAAACAGCCACAAAACTAAAAATCTCTAAATTTAGTAATCCAACACATAGTCCACTCATAAATTCTAATCATTTGCTTTTCATGTACCAAACCATAGTGTGAAACTGTATTCATGCATCAGATTCTATGCAATCTTGCGAATAAACAATTGATAGAAACAACATTGGAAGAAACAATGCCTGCTGAGGCTGCTGAAGCCAAGAATCCACATGTCTTTCAATAAAACGATTTAATCATTAGCAATGAAAACAAATTTACATGAATTAAAAGCTACTTTTCAGATGATGCCGCCTATAAGGTCGTGGATATCGCCCAATTAAACCTATTGACAAATATTTATATTATAAGCCTATTTCAACACAAAGGCCTTTTTTATTTATATTTCCAATCAGACGGTTAAAGTGCATAACTTCCAGCTATTGGCCTGCAAAAAACCCAAACATTTACAATACTGTGAGGATAAGGATCGATGAACTGGCTATAAAGCTGCTACTGTTAACAAAGAAGAAACAAAAAACAACCTATAACTAAGATACATATTCTCATTGCACTTTGCCACAAATAATAAATATCATCAATGGTTTCATTTCAGGAAAACAAATGTCAACATAGTTACATAAATGCTGAAAGACACAATTTAAAATATTACAAGTAATTACAAGTTAGTCGGCGAGGAGCCGTGGACGTGGGTCCAGATTCAGGGTGGGAGCAGAGGCGACTTGAACGAGCAGGATCCGGCGCAGTGGCGAGGTGTCAGCATCTTACAGGAGAAATGGTGTAAAGCGTCGTGAGCTTCTAAGAAGAACGACAGAAAACCATCAACTGTGTTCGTGCACGTGAGTGTCAAATGTTCCAGCAAAAAGCATATAGTTTTTTAATAAGACAATATTAAATTGACTGAAGCCGCGGTTCAATTTGAAGCGTTTCCCTCATGAGTGCATGTGATTCAAGTGATTCCACTTTTGCTACTGAATGAGTAAGTGGCCTATAGATAGAGCAGATAACCCCCACAGGTCTCGCATACAGTGCGCACTTTGCGCACACTGACATCAGTCACATCGGTAAATATGCTTCAGTAAATCTGTGAATCCACAGCAGGGGCTGAAGGCGCTGCGGTCTCCGCTGCCTCTGCTTTATTTCTCTCACCTCGGACAATGTGCAGTTGCTGAACCATCTCCTCCCGGTAGGAAAGCTCCCTCTTCATTTGATCCTGAAAATTATCTGAGGGACACGCGAGAGACCTCTGTTACAACACAGCTCAACACAGCTAATGTCATTCAGTCAATGACGTGACTTCAGCTACTGACTTCGCCAGAAAATCTAATCTGGAATTTGAAATGCTTCTAAACTTTGACATATGTAATGAAAATGTAAGTCGACGTGGTGCCGGATAAATAAAGTGTCGAATGAGTTTAATTGGATGGAGTTATTATTTTTGGTCAGGCCGCGGTTTAATCTGCCTCTAGGGGGCGCTGTTCTCTAGACAAAGCGACAAACACGGTGTAGATTTTATGATTAAACCACAAATCTCCTAACGGTGGAAAGCTATATGTAAGTATAGTAGAGATTTTTTTAGTTTATATTTTATCCTTAATTTTATTATTTAGGTTTAGGTTTAGGTACACTTGTAACATTAAGCAATGAGCAATGAATAATTACATGGTGTACGTGAAAACGCAAATCCCCTTAACATTTAAAATGAACAGTTTAAGAACCTAAATTACCTTTGATAGGATTCATTCATTCATATATTATATTCCCTGATTAAACAAACAAAATACTGTTTACATTAAATGCAAACTCCTAAACCTCAACAAGATTATTGAGCACTCCTTCAAACACATCATTGGAGTATGATGTTAGCTTTGTCCTAGTGATGGTACGTAAATATTCAAAATAATAAATTATTTTCTATATGTATTCCATTTCTTACTAAATTAGAAATACTTACTAAATTAAATTTGTAAGACATACTTCTCACTTTAACAAAAGCAAAAGCAAAACACAAACAAGGTTAATCAAAACATAATAGTTATTTAAATATTTTAGGTGGTAAATATTCAAGAGCCTTGAATTTATCTAAAAATGTATATTTAGCTCCAAACCATTTTCAAGCATCTGTCTCAGTTGCATTTTTTCAGTCAGTGTAATATTTACAGACCTTTTTACTGCTGTTTTAAAACACTTTGACCAGTTTAAAGCAACACACCTGTCTTCCTTGTATTGTCAGAATCTAAATCAACTATTAACTAAATCAAAACCAAGTGAGAGGAATTGAGTCTGAGAATTTTTTTATAGTGTGAGGAGAAGGGACGGTTTGTATTCTCAGTAAAAACACCACAATTGTAAGTGATGCTTTGCATGAGAAGAGCTCTGTGAAGACAGGAGCGTCTTTTGGATATCAAGGTCTGTAGAGCAACGTGAAGTTAAAGTGACGTTTATTAAATGCCACATGAATCCAGCTAATGGAAATATGTGCATTACATGTTTTCCTAATATATTGGCATTTAAACAGTTTATTGTCAATTCTGATTTATTTAACCTAATTAAAGGTGACGTTTTACGTCACAAAGCTGTGCTATAATTATACCCTTCCCTCTGCCTTCACATTATTTCTGTACATGTTAACCATGTTAATCTGAGTCATTTATGGTCACTATATCAGTGCTTCTCCAAAGTCAACATTCACTATATCAAACTATTTCCTAGCATCTAAAATCACAGTCCTCCCAAATATGTGTTCCAAGAGGTGTTCTAAAGCACCTCTTACAAGGGAGCACGTCCCTGAACCACTTAGCGTCTTTGAAAGACTGCTGCCCTTTAAAGTAGTTCTGGGTTTGATTGTGACATGGTAGACAGCGTGTTATGGTCTGAATCACACTAAAGCCAGAAGATGAACATTTACCGCCCAGCAGAAAGACTTGTGAGTCAGCGACTGTGATAAAAGCCAAAACAGTGGAAAAAGCACTCTGGCAGAATTCTTCTTACCTTTCAAGTTCTGAAATTCACGTTCCAGCTTTTTCCTCAGCTCAACTTGCTCTAACAGCTGCTTCTGGAGTTCCTCTACAAGGAGACAAAAATAGAGGAGGCTTAAGCAGGAAAGGTGTCTGCTTTTGTACCAGCTTCCTTCTAGGACAGTTTTCTATTTTTAATGACAGCGATGAACCTTATCATCATTTACTCTGACAATTCAGAGCAGGTCTTCCTGGGCCTGCAGTAAAATAGCCCCTTATGGCATTTTAGCACAAATCTCACAGAATCAGATTCAATCCAAAACCACATAAGACATTTTCTCATTTCCTTTAAATTGTGTTAGAAGGTAAAAACCTGAGAGACCTCGATGTTATAATTACAGTTTGATATTATTGGTGATGTATAAAACAGCATGTACATTGCATTAATTTACTTCTACTACAAATAATTTAAAAAAAAATACTACAATATTAAGAACACTGAAAAAGGATGGTGTGTGTGATGTGTGTGACAGAGGTTTTAATACCTTTTGCCAGAGTTTCTACGTCTCCTTGTGACGGCAGAGCTCTGCCCGGCGCCTCCTCGCCTGAATACACAGAAAATATACTTCTTTAGTTTCTCATTTTTTATTCTATTCTCAAATAAAGGCCCCCCTCTGCTACTTAATACAAAGCTCAGTGTCGCCGCTCTCTCTATAACTCACCATCGTCCGCCTCTCGCTGGCTCTCCTCACTGCTTTGTTCATTAAAAGATTTCGTTTCGATCTCCTCCACAGTGGAAGACGGCTCTTCTTTACTCGGACTCTCGTCTTAGGAGAAAATAAATAGACGTAAATGTCCTGTCTTTTCCGTTTTCTACATCTGGGATGTTTAACAAGAGCAGAAGAGACGTCTAACCATTCGCTGCAAGTGCTCCAGTTTGGTAATTCGCAGGTCTGAAGTGATACGGACTGCTCCTTTGTTGCAGATCGCTCCTCTCCGGTGTGTAAACCTAAGGAAGAAAGAATCACCACTCCTTTGAGCTCAATATTATAGGGATTTTGTTTAATAATCACAACGATTTAAAGCACACACTATAATTCATAATCAAAAATATACACCTAGTTGAAGTCTTAATATTTTTATTTAAGGGAACTGTTTCTGATTTCTGTTTCTAAGTGCGTGGACATGCTGTTCGTTGCTGCTGTTTACACATTGGACACACACAGATTTGTCAGCTTAAAAATAAACACAGTCCAAGAGAGACGAGCCCGTTCGCAGAACGCGTCAGTAAACTATCACAGCTGTGAGACTCTCCCGTTTCTCGGCTACAAGTCACTCACTTCGGTGAAAGACGCGGCTACGTGGGAAAACTGCTTGCTCTGCAGCTCTCGCTCCGACGCCAGGGCCACGTGCCGGCTCATTTTGGGGGAGTCCACAGCTCTGTCCTCCGCGCCCTTGGAGTCTGAACGGTTCGGTGACACGTTGTGGGGCGGCCCGGGAGAAGTTCGAGGACACATCGAGGACAGAGGCCGGGAGTCCTCCTCCTCCTCCTCCTCCTCCTCCGGCGTTTTGTTCGTCTCCACGTCCACGTCCGGCTCGCCCTCGCTGTCCACGCAGGGCGACACGGACCGGTAGCTCGAGCTCTCGCTCAAAAAGTCGGGCGATAAATACCCGGTGCGACTCCCGTTGAAGGCGCCCCGGTTGCCGTACAGCTTGGCGATGCAGTCGGCGTCTTTGATGACGGGCCTGAAGGCGGACACGTAGCTGATCTTCCGGGGCGCCAGCGTCATCCCGTCCAGCGGCCTCGCCTCGCCCCCGGACTTGTCGTCGTCGTTGGAGCACCGGTCGATCTCGACGACGCTGTCTTTGGACGTGTTGGTGCTCCGGTCGCTGTGCTCGGACGCGTCCGCGTCGGCCTGCCTGGGGGCGCACAGCAGCTCCTGCGGCGGCTTGTGCGGGGCCTGCGGGTACGGGGGCATGGGCAGCGCGCCGGCCGCGGGCCAGAACATGGGGAAGGAGTGGTAGGCGCTGTCCTTGGTACCGGGCCACAGCACGCCCGGGAGGCCCGCTTTGCTCTGCTCCCCCATCAGACCGTCGTCCTTCTTCTGGCACAGGCCGAACGCCGGGAAGCCGTACGGGTGCGGGAAGAGCGGCGGCGGGATCTTCTGCAGCATCCCGAAGCCTTTGCTCGGCACCGGGATGACGGGGTAGCTGCGCGCGCTCGCCACGCCGTCACGGCCGTCCTCGCAGCCGAGCCGCTTCGCAGGTATCTCAGGTGAGCCGCCGGGGCGGCTGGGCCCTTGCGGTTTCAGAGGCGAGCTGGAGCCGGAGCCGCTGCCGGGCAGGGTCCTCTTTCGGCTGCCACCGTTGAACATGGCCTTCACGTCTTCCCACGCGTGTAAAATATCGGTCTGGCCGTTTTTATCTGTTAATTTGAGATGCCGCCTCCAGGAGTTAAAATTCGCCGCGTCGGGCTGCGTGTACTTGGACTCCGGTGTGCGATGCGAGTGAAATATGAATTTATTGGGGGAGAAATACATGTTGCAATAGGAGCACTTGATGCACTTCGCCCTGGAGCTGTTGTATCTCGCCGGGATGAAGCTGCCCCGACTCCCCCAGGCGCACTCGTGGGACACGTCGAAGGCAAAATTCTCTGGAAGTTTGGGGGGAGCGTGGACCCCTAGAAATGATTTACACAGTCTCTCGGCCTCGCGCTTCGTGATCATCCCGCAGCGCCTGGAGGAGATCGGCATGGCGCCGGCTCTCCGCAGGATCTCCAGCTGGACGGGGGTGCACTGGACGCAGGTGATGCCCAACGCCACGCGCCGGTTGTGTATCTCGTTGTAGCTGTAATTCTTCAACAGTGTGTTAGATATTTGTGCAAGGCAGAGTCTCTCCTGGCCATCTATCACCAACGACACAATGGGTATTCCGTACAGCACCGTCTCTCCGACCTGGTTGGGCTTCAGGTTGGTGCTCGGGTATGAAAGTTCTTGTTTGGAGCCTGGCGAGGAGCTGGAGTCTCGTCCCGCAGGTATGGGGTCCATCCTTGGAGGCCTGGAGGCTGCGGAGATGACGGTCGACGTGAGCACGTGAGTTTCAGCAAGGTGTTAACAGTCGAAATTAGTTTTATACGAGGCGTTTCAGTTTGACTCTCACTTGGGAAACAAGGAAATGAAAGAACCGCATTACAGACACGGCCGGCCCATGGATTTATTTCCTTCCGGGCAACTTCGATCTATTTTTCTTTCACAACACATTTACATTTTGCTGCAACGAACAGCTCTATAATAAAAAGTCACCAAAGCGCAGCAAATTATTTCTACGTTAACTTAAACGCTGAGGCTAAATCATGCTCCGGGATCAGACGCGGCGTCTCCCTTTAACGCTGCGGAGGTCAGTTAGTGAAACTCACCTTTCAAGCTCGCGCGGCTCCCTCCGTCCTGAATGAGAAAGCTGTGATGAAGTGAATGTCGCCGCGATAAGAAGTCTGTGTTGGAGGATGTAAAGATGTTTGCTCTGGGAGTAGGATTCAGTTGTCCGTGCAGCACCGCCTCCCTCCTGCTCTGCGCCCTCCTCTCTCTCTCCCTCTCTCTCTCCCTCTCTCTCCCTGTCTCGCGCTCTCTCTCTCTGCTCCGCTCGGGGTGCGCGCGGACGGTTGTGTTGCGCCAGCAGTAGCACAAGCAGCGACGTCCAGCCCCAGCCACGACACTGACAACAATCAAGTGACGGCAAAACTTGTGGAAAGGCACTCCCACTCCCACGGGCAGCCTGCTTTAACTAAGGATTCATGAGTTTTTGGTCTCATGTCAGCGTGGATAAGATGCAACTACAACAGAGCTCAGATGATTTAAATAAAACCCAAATAATAAATGTAGGCCCGTAGGCTTTAAGTTTAAATACATACATTTTTTTAAAAGGACAAAAAAATCCACATTATTTTTTCATTATTTTGTAGACTATTGTGTCGACCATAAGGCATTTAATTAATTCCTTTTCACCTTCTTGTTAAAAAAAAGAGATGTTATTGACGTGATGCGGGAGGAGGCTGCTCTGGGATTTGGCATCGCGCTACAAACAGCAGGGACCCAGCGGCGCATTGTTGTGCGCGTGGAGTCAGGGCCCGCGGATGAATGCGGCGCGCAGGCCTGCATCATGTGCTGGGTTCCCACGGATTCACCGTTTACAAGCTACACGTCGCCTACACGCGTGTCGACAATAAGCAGCTGCTCCAAAGGTCACTCGCTCTGATCCGCGCGTCGTTTTTTCTCCCCTCCACGCTGAAAGAGAAAGGCCAGACACGGGCTGAGCACGGACAACATAAGTAGCAAACACTTAACTTAAAAAAAAAAAATCAATGAAGTTTCAATTAATCATTTTCACGTGACACATGCAAGGTACTGATGTGATATTGACGCGTTTTTGTTGGATCTGTGGCTCCAGACGGTAAAAGCTGCGCAACAGCAAGAGAAAAATGTCCACGCTTTTTTATTTACAATGTAGAAAAAAACGCACAACAACAATAAAAATAATATTAATAAAAATATAATAACAGCCATCAAATTCAAACAAACAGTCTACACTTAGTGATTACTGAACAGTTATGGTTTGTCAAACCTCGTCTTCCATCAATGCAAACCTCTAATTTACAAGTCAAGGTTTCTAAAAGACAAATGGAAAGTTTAATTGACAGTTTGGACATCAAATAAAGTTAAATGAATTCAGATTGGAGCGAGGCTTTAAAAACCCCATCCACATTACGTCTTCCTATGGAATCTTAGTAAATGTGAAATTCACTGGCTCGTTTGTGTTTAACCAATCAGTCCGAACCAAACAGAGATCAGAGAATAAGAAATGTGCCCAAAGAGCGGGTGAGGTCATCATCAGGCTCCTGCTCCTTCTACCTTTCTGTGCAGAGGAGAGCAGCTCATTTAAAAGTGTGTCTGCATTAATCACAGTGCTGCATCAAAGTATGATAATCACCTGAACACTCTATTAAAATAAAAGTGCCAGCCCAGGGGAAATCTTACCTTACTCTTTAATTGTTTTGAGGCTTTGATAGGCTTTTTAATCTAAGATTAATTTATGCATTCTTAAATAACTCTACATATGATTAATAAGCTTGAAAATTAAAAGGAGACTGAAGCAATTATAACAAGTGGTTGGTCATCACCTCATTAGTTGGGATTAGAAAGATGCAGTGTGTGAGTGTGTGCCAGTGTATGTTTGCCTGATTGGGTATCACAGATATTAACACGAGGGTACGAGCAGGTAGATGTGGAGCACTGGTGATTATCAGGGGAAAAAACACAGCCGGCTAATTATTGTGGATATTTCTAATAACTAGCTGTTTCAGTAGAGTTTGTACCCATGGTAACTGTGGTTATAAAGGGGATGTGCTGCTCTTGTATCAGTGGAGGCGGCTGCATGATCACATCATAGGAATGTATTACAAACTTGATGGAACTTGTCAGTCGTGAGGACACAGACCTGAATCGGGATCAATTTAGGCCGCGTTGACCGCAGTGTTGATCCTGTGCTGAAAGGACAAGAGAGAAGCTCAGCTGTTTGAGAGACCACCGCAGAGACGCAGTGAGAACAGTAAGTCGCTAAATGGCTGCAAATGTGTAAACAAGACGTCGCTCCTCTCCTCCTCAGATGTTTATTTGTCTCCTAAAAGCCCACCCCTGGGTCCTGACCCTCACATCCTCCGCCGCTAAACGGAACATTTCTTCTCGCAGGAGGAGGTATTGCAATATGTGCGCGTGAGGGAGAGTGTGAGTAAAAGGAGGGGGGAGGAGGGGGGGGGGGGAGTCGGGGGGAGTTCATCACGGCATCAAATGAGGCTGAGCGCAGGGACCCTTTTGTCATAGACAGGGACTCATCTGCCAATGGTGAGCTGTGAGGTCCTGAGGGAAAGGACGAACAAAGGTGCTAAAAGGCTGCGTGACAATGAGGGTGCTCCGAGGAGAGTCTTCAAGTGTGGGACACAGGCTGCATGGGACAAGCTGTGCCAATCACTCCGCAATTACTTTTTTGTGCAATCCAGAGGCCTTGTGGGGGCATTCATTGATGGACGCGAAGGCACGAGCCACAGCCACAGCGAGCGCCCAGGTCGCCGTGGCTTCTTAAGAAGAGGGAACCCAAAGCTGATTACGAGGAAAAAGCCTCTCCAGTAAAATCACCTGCAGAGCAGGTGATTTTACTGGAGAGCTTAAAGAGATGGTCTATTTCTCACTGTGTGATTTTATAACGATCAGAATGATGAGAATGTGGACGTTTTAGAAAGAATTTCAGAGGTAAACTGGAAAATTAAATAAAATGATGTGATGATTCTAAAAGAATTAGAGCAGCACGCGATGATCAGCGTAAGGATCTGATGGAGACACTGAGTCAGAGGACTGACGATAGAAGCAAAAACATTAAACCCCGTGTGGAAGTATTGATTTTCAGGCTGAAGGTATTAATAGTCACATCTAATCCTGCAGCTTGGCATAAATCAGTGAAACAAATGTGTTTTAAATTAAGGGGTATTAGAAACAAACACCCATAGCTGAAAGTTTAATTTCAAATAATGTTTGAGTTTTAAGTCATAATAAAGAGCTAAATGTTTAAACCAGGCAGAACAGTTTGTTAAAAACGACATTACTTCATTCAGATTTTACTCAAGTAAATCAATAACTTCTTATTTAATTATTCACAACAAATAAGTTCAAATATTAGATCGTATAGGCTTCTCTGCTGCTAATTCATGATGACGGCTCTCAACCGTTGTTATATCTTAGTATTTAGGGAGTTTACATTTTGTGCCTAAACACTTAATGCTACACTGTAGAAAAGAAAGATGCAGGAATTTGCCTGAATCCAACCTCGAGCAGTTTCACTGGTGTAATGAGGAGTCAAGTGCGAATGGGAATTATCGTAATGATAACAAAGGTCTATGCACCATAGCTGGAGGCTGTATGGTAAGGCATTACCATAAAGATGCGATGTGCTTGTATTGCAGGGTTTTGTGAGGGAGCAGGCCAAAGAGATAATAACTATTAGTAGATGACAGTGCTTTGTGGGATTCCAGCTGTGGAGCCCAAATTTCCATACAGATAGAATGGCTCTGGGTGGATGATATGCGTGTGTGGGGGGAAGGGCTGGGCGACACCTTGGGCTCATCCACACACACACACACACACACACACACACACACACACACACACACACACACACACACACACACACACACACACACACACACGCTGTCCCTGGTCAGACTTGTGTGTTAAGAGGTTCCCGTTTTACCACTGCAGGTCTCTGTGGAGGAACTGTCCAGAGTACTGAAACAACCTGCTGTTGCTCTGCTGACAGCTTTCAACGCCAGGAAGTGCAAATAGCCAAGGCTGTGTGTGTGTGTGTGTGTGTGTGTGTGTGTGTGTGTGTGTGTGTGTGTGTGTGTGTGACCAGAGATTTCCATCAGCATCACACGCATGTGAGAGTGTGTACAACATACTTGTCGGCACCAGGGATTGGGGGGTAAACTTGCATAACTCACAAATAAAAGCCCCCCTCATCCAAGGAGCAAATTCAACATCCAAGGTTACACGACACATGCAGCATGTGAGGGTCTAAAGATGCACTTTTTAAAGGAGATATTAGCAACACACGTTAAATCCAGCTGTGGCACCTCATAGACAACTGCAAGGTACTGTTACTGTGATAGAAGGAGATATGCAACCTATGAAACTTCAAAAGACAATGTTTCCATACCACCAGTCATGTTATGTCTTCTTAGGGGCCAAAAGCCACAAAATAAGGGTTTCAGCACCCAGTTAGTTAAAAAAGCTCCTTGTCGTAGCTTTACATTAGATGCATTCATTTATAAAGTTACTCAGTTCCTCGACTTTATGCCAAGCAAAACTAATGGGCTGCTCGCTGTAGCTTCACACTTAAGGATCAGACAAGAGGCTGGTATTTTCTCAGCAAGAAGAGGAGCGGGAGCATTGCCTAAAACGCGGCTGACAACTGGATCTGGTATCAAATAGTAATTAAGTCAAGCAGAGCTCCCTCTTGCAGCTTGCGAGGGTTTGTCATTATGACCTGATAAAGGACATGTAGATGTGAGGAGTCAGTGCTGGGAGCCAGAAGAGGCTCGTAATTGGAAGGTTACTGCTATGAATTATCTATGGGAGGATGCTGGGGTTAATAATAGTGGGGAATTTGGTGGTGGAGAATTAAAGTCTGCTCAATCCACTGGTGTAAGTAAATCCACAAACATCTGTAAACACTGGTGCACATGTTTTCTATCAAGCAAACACAGCTGTTCAGAACGAGGCCCCAGAGACTGGACAGGTAACAGGGCCAGGATCCTGGGCCCGAGCAGCGTGTTTGGTCGACTTCCAATGGCGGACGAGCAGTTTGTGTTTATATAAGGGCAAGGCAAACAGAGAGGAGACACAGATAGCGAGAGGAGAGAGCGTGAGGACACCAATCACCCTGTAATTATCCCCCCGGTGTGCAAACTGCACAACTCTCTGTCCTTGATAGATTCACCTGACCCAATAACACAACGCACAGACACAATGGACTGCAGGCGGAATGGAGACAACACCATAGATCAGCCAAGGATCAGCAATGAGACAAAGACCTAACATCTGGGAGCTGCAGTGAAATTAAAGAAGCGAAAGACTGAACCAATCCTGTTACAGCTTTCCATTAATAGCCTGGGAGCTGCTTGAGAAACGGCACAAGTGAGGTAATGCAGGATTCAATTTCATTTGATATTAGAGAAACACCCTTTGGCATCTTGCTGCCTCCCCCGTACTCTCTCCCTCTGCTTCTCGCATCACTCCGCTACCTTGAAGTGATGTATTAAGCCATTTAAATTAACAATGGAATGACTTATTCTAATACGGCCGTCCCGAGGAGAGCCCGGGACGCCTGCTGGAGTGGGACATCGACTCTGCACTCGCCTCCAAACCTCAGGCTGGGCAGCGGCGCGTGTCGCTCCTTCCGGAGACCCCGAACAATCTGGCCTGCACTCGATTCAAAGGGCAGATATTCATACGGTCATTATGATGTGGTGAGGGTGAATAACACTGCGGAGACATTCATTATTACGCTCAAAAACTGCCTTTGCGAGACGTGAGTAAATGTGTGTTGTCGCTGTGGAGGACCCCCTCAGTAAATACACAAAAGAGCTATAAAGACGTCAGCTGTTTTCTGCAGTTTGAGGCAGCAAAATAGGCGCTTTACGGACTTCAGCAGCAGCTTATAAAATCTCATATAACTTCCTCTCATCCAGTTTATGACCGATACAGGCTTCTAAATCATTCATAGCGAGGCCTTGGTCAGTTGAATACAAATGAGCGCACACTGGGTGCTCTGCGTGTCCCTGAGGGCCGAGCGGCGATAGATCGGAGAAAAGCATCTGATTGATGCTGATACACTCTGACTAACGATCAGTTCAGAGGTCAAACCACTTCGCAAGCATGCACAATATCATTAATTACAGATATCGATAAAGAAGAGGACACTGTCCATATGTTTTGAAGGTGCTAGATCATTGTAGAATTAGTAACAGTTAAACAGTGACCTTAAAAGTACAGAAAAAGCCTCGTCTGCTATCGATCACATCCTCCGTATTATAATAAGAAGAAGAATACACCAGTAAAGTGCAATGTAGTAATTACAAGTGGTGAGAGAAGCACATTTCGATCTCACAGTTACATATGCAATTAAAATATTATTCATTACCTCTTAAATAAAAGCCTGGTTCTGGAATCCCATTAAATTTTTGATAATTGTGTGTGTTTAATTATAAGCCATAGCAGGAAGGAGGGAAGCAAGTTTAGGAGAAACTAACAGAATGTGCTGTGACCTAGATAGGAGGAGGAGACATTTTGTTTTAAAAGTGACCTTGCTGTGAAACCCGCAGCTCAGAATAGCTCCGTTTTCCACGGACCCCGTGCTCAGACCTACTGCAGGTTCTGCTTAAACCGGGTTTTAAGGAGGGAGCAGCGCCGTGCGCTGTGCTTCTTGTATTTTATTGTTATTATTATTATTTTAAATTTAGAATAAAATGAGAGCATTTACTTCAGTTGGATGTCAGTGAAGATCGTAATCCAGCCTCCTCCATTTGGCCTCTGGATTTTGTCTGTTGATTTACTCTGGACTGTGTAGGAGTGTATAATGTGTAAACTGTCTGCTGCCCCGGCCTAACGTCCCCTGCTGGCTCCCTCGGAGCAGCTTGGCTCGGGCCGGTGGCTTCAACCTGCAGGCAGCCACAGGACAGCCCAAGCGGAGCTGTCTGCCACTCCTGTGCTTCATTAGGAAACAAAATATAAGGTTTCCACTCCATTAGGAATGACTTTAGGAGTGAAAGCACATAAGACGCCGACTCACCTCATCAACAATGCATTGCAATAACGGCTGAGGATGAATGAGAGTGAGCAGAGAGGGGAGAGAGGAAACAGCATTAGCCTGTATACAATGTCTTTACAGCGGAGTGGGAAGGAAAAAATATCATTAATGCAATAAAATGTGGTCAGATTAATCAAGTGCCTCAAACTCTTATGAAAATATTACAGGGAGAGAATTTTCTATTACATCTAATGGTATCTAATCTAATACTGGCAGTTAAAGGCTTGGGCATCTATTTATTGTGAAACACAATTTAGGAAGTTTAAAGGGAAGCAGTGAAGCATGCGTGCAGCATAGCCGTCAGGAGCACAGGCACAGATCTTTCCCCGCTATTTGCTGTCCTCCAACTCATAAAAGCTTACCATTAAAGACTGTAGGCTGCTCCGAGTTTGGCGGCAGGAATACACAGAAAAGGAAAAAGCAATATGTAATTAGCGCGTCATAATCAAAATGACCCACTCGGACACTTTATGATCAGCAAGACAAAATTACTGCACCACTGGTGGCAATCTGTGGGCATGTGTTAACACCATTAACATAATGAAAATACACAAATGCTAATAGCTCGCCTAATATGGACCAGGAGCTGAAGCGCAATGTTAATTTCACTGTGCTTCTTCACTAACCTGCCGGCTGAGGGAAAAGCGCCTGGCAGACAAAACATACATCCTTTTTGTAAATGGCTTGGTTGCAAAAAAAAAAAAAGAGAGAAAGAAAAAGAAAGTCTCCTTGTCTCTTAAAACAATCTGTGAAAAGTATCATTCCCCTGCTGCACATCTCCAGTAAAAGACTCTACGGAAGATCTCATTTTCAATTAAAATCTCATTTGCTTGGAAGTTGAAATGAAATCATGTCGTGAATTAGCACATGAATTTACATACTGGGAAGGCTGCCAGTGTGCACGGAGGCTAATTTACCTTAAAGATTGATTTTTTTC